>NW_023501024.1:600000-814046 GCF_013390195.1 Colletotrichum siamense | reverse complement strand
GGGGGCCAAGGTCTCTTCGAGGACGTCGAATACAGCCACCCATTCCCTGGGACTGGTCCCATTCAGAGGTGGTGTGGGTAAGTCCCTCCTTTATGACCTCAACGGGAATAGGAACTCTCCATTAGGGCCCCTCAAGAGAAGCTGGGCCGTCGTTTCGGTCATTGGGCGATCGGCGGGTTGGTGGGAGGGTCGTTGTCTTGTGTGACCGGTTGCAGCTTCCGACTCTGTGTAGATGGATTGCAGCATGAAGGCAGAGGAGGGAATTATCCAAACCTAGGCGTGACGGAGCGTTGTGAAATGTGATTTGTGGATAAGAAGGAAGGAAGGAGAACAGGTTGAAGGTGAGGTGGGAGAAGGGATAACAGTTTATAGATGTAGTAGGAGGGGCCGTCGAAAAAAACAACTGCTAAGGCAACTGCGGCCCTGGAGAGAGGGCAGGAACGACGCTTGCTTCCGCTCGAAGCAGGCACCACCTCACGCGAGGAAGGAGCCGCGGGGGGGACTATCAATGGAAGTGCGATCCGAACAATCCAGCAGCCTCGTGACGTGGAAAAGGAAAAAAAAAAGGATGCGGCCTGGTTAGAAAAAAAGTGAAAGGGAAAGACGTAGGTGCAGGGCTGGAAGTGTCAAGCCTGCCCAGGCACCAAGACAGTCTGGGATCACTTGTTGTTATCGCTAGCTACACATGCGCGTTTACCTAAGTAGGTATGTATCACTCATAGCAATGGATAGGGTTATGAGGTAGGTTGTTTATCCTTCAGCCTTTTTAGCATTCTAGACCCTGTTCGACCTCTTTTTTTTTTTTTTTTTTGTCTTTGTCTTACCTGCTGCATCGGCAGAGACATATCTCATCTTTGATTGCTTGAAGCCTCAGGCTTCATCTTACAAACTGCATACGCACGCCGTCCTTCTTCGAGATAAACGTCCTCAGATTAGGGAATATTCCGCGCAGCCTCCTGGTGCCCTCCGTGATATCCCATGGCGCCTTTTGTCCGCTGTTGCGCCGTGTTGGCAATGTGGTCCGTATGACTCTATCGTCAGGACTTATAGTGACGGCTTTGTGATAGCCAGCGGCGTATCATCCCACGCCGGGGGTGGGAACGGCACCCTCAAGCCAAGGTGTAGTCTCTTTAAACCCTGGTGATTGGTTGCAATCGATAGCAGGAGTTTGTGAGCTGCTTCGGCATGGTTGCCATAGAGGGGCTGTGTGGGGAAATGGAAGGTGAGGGACCGGAGCTTTATCATAAGTAGGCATGATAGCGGCAGCAATGTCTGCGACTGTGAGCCCGGTAGAGACCCACGAGCCCCGCATGATGCTTTCTTCGTTGGCCATTACCATCAGCTGTCTTAGATGGGGCATTTGCGCGAAGACGCCCAGTATCTGCTGCCCTACAACGGACGCATCAAATGAGACGGCGAGCTTGGTCAACATTGTGAGCTCTGGGAGATGCTGCAGGGCTGCAGGGCTTCATGGCCCTCAATGGCGACCATGAGCTCCTCAAGCGCGGGGAAGGGCCGGCGCCTCGGCCTGCATAGTGGATGCCAGGGGGGTCTTCGGGCGCACGAGGCTGCCGGGCATATCAACAGGGACGAAGAATGGAGGTTTGGAAAGGCGGGGAGAGAGCCAGTATGAGCTCCATATCCGCGCGAGAAGGTCGGATAGTATCGCTGTGCCCGTTGTATTTCCGATGGCTCAAGGGCCGTGTGCATCGCCGACACCTGCAGCTATCGGATCGGCGTCGGAGGAAGGCCTCGATGCAGCTGGCGTAAGCGGCTCGCGTCTCGGGATCGGTGTCCGCGTGGGTGATGGCATTGATGCACACGAACCTCCATAGGTACGAAAGGGAAACGCCCGGTCGAACCATTTCATCCCACACGTCAGGAATGGGACCAGGTAGCTCAGGCCCTTATGGCCCGGCGGTGCGACGTAGCCGAATATGGAGAAAATGATCTCTGTGTGGGCATGTTCGCCATCAGACCTGAGGATGGACCCTGGTCGGGGCAGTCGGGAGGGGCCGTAGTCATGACGTTGGAGCAAGAAGGGGGTGGAGGATGCTAGGTCCGACTCATTACTAACTTTGGAAGGCGATGAGCGGCAGTTAATGTTCCATGTAACCGGCCGGAAGTTGCGGATGATAAAGGTAGTCGGCAGCACAAGGGCCCGCTGATTCGCACGTTTTTCTTACATGTTTCGAGACATTCAGCAGCATTGATCTTTCTGATGACCTATCGGTACCACGTTTCTCTTTTGCTGGCCCCACCAGTATTATTCCTCATGGAATTTTGAAGGTTTGGCATTGCTGTGATATATTGATGTATTGCTCCATCTTGGCGCACCTTGATGGCTACGTCCTGTAAAACCCTGACGGGCTGGTGAGAGCCCTCAGAGCCGACTACCTAGCGGTACCACGCCGCGTATAGAAGCGTAGTACCAATTCGTAGTTATCCGACTGGCCCAGCTCCAGCTAGAGATAGAGGCGTCTGGTCCACAAGTGAGGTGTACCTGAAGGTGACGTATGAAGGTGATGACGGCCGGCTGATCCTAGACGTATCATAGCCACTGCCTTTAGGAACTCGTGGTTACTAATTCAGCTAGTGGCTAGGCTAGGCCAACGTAACGTTGAGATCGGTATGAGTAGAACTACGGGGTTCATCCCCTACCTAGGTAATATCCTTTGTACGTTATAACGGGTAGGAGTAGTAGCTAGCTACGTTTCAACTTAGATGTTGTCCGCTTGAACAGCCTGAGTACGCGCGCAACATATGGAATGGAAGTTCCGTTAAATAGGGAGCCTGGCTGATGTCTTCTGGTCTGTACAGGTCCATATTCATTTATCCCATTGAGTGCTAAATGCACCCGGGCCCAGTGCAAGAGAATGCAGGACACAGCGGGTCACAGCGAGTCACATGTTAATCCGGCTTGATGAACATGTACTTTTTCTTCATTCTTCTTTCTTTTGGCGAACTATGAAATTCGGTAAGGCTGGAATGAGTGAAGTTATGGCTTAACGATGTCCTGGCCTTATTGTGCGTCCAATAGGCCATATCGGGCGGATTACATCACTTACGTAGTACCTAGGTAGTACGTACGAGGGCGGTTAATTGCTAACGTAAGTAGACTAGTCGATTCCTCGTCTGGGAGGAGGATTGTCACGACCTTCTAAGATATTCATCAACTACTTACTTGCCTAGGTAGATGTAACTAAGTCATATAGGAGGAGGACACAAGCCTATTACGAATGAACTTATCTAAAGGGTCCATTTTCTAAATTCGCCGAGGCACGAGCGAGCGAATTGCTGATGGACTGACGAAATCACTTGGAAGGGTTGCTTTTAAGAAGTTCCGAAAGGCGATAGGTCTTGAACGGAGGCTCTGATGCTGGGAGGCTCAAGAGGCACATGCAACAGGCTCACCGTAGTACTGTAACGCCCCAGGCAAGCCAATCGCTAGGTGTACTATGTATGTAGCCTTGCGGTCTGTGTAGTAAAAGCGCGGTATTCAATGCACCAAAAGATCAACAACTTCAACGCGCGATATCTCAGCAACCATCAACGCGGCAGTGTAATTCTATACACCACTTAGATCCCCTCTCTGCGCTCTACAAGCCGGCAGTTATCCATAATTTTTGGCCGGCGTCGAAAGCGCTCATCCGCTTTTGTTCTCCAGCTAAGACTTTGCAACTTCAAAGCGCGATATCTCGACGACTGTCAGCGCGGCAGAGTTATTTCCTTCACCATTCGAACGCTCTTTTTGCGGACTACAATCCTGAATTTACCTGGAATTCTCGGCCGGCGTCGAAGCAGTCTATCATGGCTTCTGAGATTAACCCATCGCTAAACGCCTTTGCGCTGTTCGACTTACCTGAAAAACCCCTACACCACGTTCAACCGCACCTCTGCTACCCTTGAGACCTAACTGGCCCCTACGTCCACTCACGAGTCATCGTCTAGGTACTCTGAGGCTTCAGTGAAGAACCCATGGTTACCTTACTTCGGGGACGCTGTAAACTGCTGACGTTATCGGCGATTTCCTCGGTGCACCTAAGGGTGGCAAGGCAGTCTGGCTGGCGTCCTTCGGCGGGCCATCCCGAAACTTGGTTGGCAGAGGCGACAAGTGGACGAAGGATCGGTCGCACTGCTTCGCTGCCTCAGTGGTGTCCAACAGCCAGAAGGGAAAACACCTAATTATCTACGATAATAGCGCAAAGACCGGTGTTACAGAGGACAGCCGGATTTCAGTAGTTCTTTAGGGGGTACGAAGAAATCTCTGCGATCAGCTACGGGAACATCATAAGGAAACCACCGTATCGTATTCCACAGACCCTACGCATGCTACAACGGACAAATGCCTGAAGTGCGCTATTCACAAGGCTCAGCAATGGTCACTGACAGAAGACGGGAAGCTGCAATACAGCGATGACCAAGACGCTGAAGTTGACGTTCGCATTCGGGGCTACGTCAGGCTAACGAAGAGGTAATTAAACGTTCACGTGAAGGTTTAGGAAGGGCATGGCTGACGGACTCTTTTTTTTCCCCTTCGGCAGCTAGCTACTTTTCCCACAGGGTTTCTTCAGCGCCGAGGTGTTCGGGGAGGCCGGCAGACAAGGCTTGACACTATATAGACAGGGCGTTATAGAGTCTTGTACTCGATGCTTACCTTTCCTCTTCTCTTTAGTTGGCTTGAATTGACCTGCGACCCTGGATCGAGTGGGTGTGTTAAATGGAGGTCGAGCCACGGTGGCGTAGGGGCCAAGAGTGTGGCTGACAAGACATCCATCATGTATGGCAGGGGCTTCACGCCCACCTCCGTAGAGAGGACCTGTTCGTCAAGCAATTCAAGCATCCACTCAACACCAACGTCCTCGGGAATGAAGGCCGAGAGCCTCCGGAGGTTCAGGGCCTGCGAGGTAGGGCCTAGGACCTTTGAGCATGTGTCCGGGTCGGGAAACTCGTCGTCTTCGATGATATCATCTGACCGGTCAAGATCCGGGGATGAGAATAGCTTGGCTGATGTAAGTTTGACCAAGCAATGGTGTTAGTTGCGGCATTTCGACGTGGTCGGCGTCGACATCCTTGATCTTCAGATGCTGGAGCTCTCCTTCGAAGGCGGAGATCGTATCCATGATTGATATGTGCATGTGGCCGGACTCAGGGGTTATGACCGGCTCTTTCCAGTATTTAATACCCAACGTGTTCAACTTTGTGGCCGATTGGCTGATCTGCCGCAGCGTCCCAGCGAGCTCAGGCTTGGTTCGCCTGTGCTTGCTGAACTCTAATAAGTCCAGCCTTGGGAAGCCCAAGGACTGTAGCACCGTGAGGTCTGCCTCCGACAGACCCTGCGGCACAAGGGCGGTGAAGAACCCCCCCCCCCCCCCGCCGGGACGAGAAAGGGCGGGCATGCATGCCATGCATCAACGGCATCCGCAGTCCTCCTCATCGCGAATCCTCCGGACCATGCTTGCGTACACTTCCCTCTTTGCTCTAGCGATGCCCTCCCAGGCCACGGCATTCACACAGACGTCCGCCCACAGGTGCGGACACAGCAGGTCGAACCATTCCGGGTTGGCTGTCAGCAATAGCGTTAGGTGCTTCAGCAGCCCGCCCAGCGACACATACCTACCTGCTGAAAATGGAGCCGATGATCTCCCGGGGCAGTCTCGCCAAGGGGAACGGCTGGATCGCGTTGGCCTCGAAGGAAGTCATTGCGGCGTGGGGCAGTGGCTCAGCAGGGCCTTCCGAGGTCGTTCGTTGGTGGCAGCGTCTGTCTGGGAATGCGCTGGTTGAGATGTGTACTATGATGGTGGAGATGGTGCTGTTTGATGATCAGAGGACGTTGTAGATGAACCGTGCAGCTTCGGGTGTAGTCTGTTTGGTCCGCCACCGATATACCTACTTATGCATAGGTAAGTAGGTACGTAAGGTACCTTAGCTCCGCTGGGAAGGGGTGACTAGATGGGGTTTATGAAGGGGAAGGAGGTGTGGAGTCTTAGCTGGTTGGTTGTGAGAGTAGGTGAGTCCGGCGGTGGGCATGCGAGGGTGAGGAGCTTGTAATAGATAGACTTGGAGGTGAGGCAGTCAGTTTCTATGCGTTCGATGGATGGGTGACTTGCAGGGATATATATCCTTTTTGTGGATGCTCAACAGATGCCTTTGGCTGGCTCCTACTGGATTTGCTGTGTATGGATAGATGTCTCTGTCTCACCTGCCTCCGTTGTTGAATACCTAAGGTAGTTAAACGTCGCGTCTCTTGGCTGGAGTAAGGACCATACCATGCACACGCACACGCACACGTGACACGCGTACAAGCGAGGATTCTAATCATGTTTGGACTTGAAAGGTCATATCGGGTACTATATAGGACTAGCTAGGTGATATCAATAACGACGCGAACAGGGATCGAGCATCTACATCAGTCCTGTTATTGGGCATTGTCACCGTTCGAGTGTCCCCGTGGTTCATGGGATCTATGTCTCTGCGGGATCTATGTCTCTGCGGGCTCCATAAGGCTTGGGCGGTAGCAGCTGCAACGAGAACAGAAGGTTCATATTCCATAACCCTAACGGCATAACCATAACCCTAACAGCCTAACCCGCTGCTGGCTCAGCTTTGCCTACTTTGCACGGGCGGGCCAGTGTCCGCAGGATTGGGAGCCGGGAGTAGGGGGGAAGGGGGAAGTACGCCTGAGTGGGGGGGGGGCACGATGCTGAGATCTGGCTGTACGGTTCAGAAGAGCCCTTGGAGACAAGACAGTGACCCTGGTCCTATGTGACACCAAGCAGTGAGGAGTTGGAAAGCCGGGGTCCCTAGCCGGGGTCCCTAGCCGAAATCGTAAATCTCACGCGGTGGGTGGTGAGGACCTAACGTGGCAGCGACCTACGTATGTTTAAAATACGGGCGCAAATACATATAGGGACTTCGCCTTGCCGGCAGCGGAGTCGCAATCGTAGCCTCATATATGCGTGCCTCGCCTGGGTCGAGGTGCTAGCGACGTTCATCCTCGGGTGGCAAGAGCGGCCGGATCAATCTGTACTCATCTAGGGGACAGTGAGGTTATGTAGGCCAAGGGTTCTATTAGGCTTCTAAGTATCTGAGTTTTGTCTGGCAGTCTGGCAGTCTGGCAGTCTGGCAGTCTGGCAGTAGGGCAGTCTGGTACCTGTGAACGACGTATCTTGCCTATGGTACCGCGTTCATCGGCACTTATCGGGCGAAGTTTCGTCGCACCGCCCCATCTTCCGAGATGAAGGTCCTGAGTTTCGGGAAAACGCGAAGAAGCCTTTTGCTCTTCCTAGCCACACGCTTCACCGGGGTGTCCAGGTTCTCGTCCTGGTCCTCGTATGACTTCGACGTTTCCGTCGTCAGGATTTCGAGCTGTGAGGAATGACAGCCAGTCAGCCGGGGCCACGAACGCGGCGGCGGCATTGGCACCGCGAATCCGAGATCGAGTTCTATTAGTTGCCGGTTGTGCGTAGCAACTGAGAGCAGGAGACGGTGTGCTGCGTTCGAATGGTTGTGGTTGGGGAACCCGTAGGCTGGGAAAGTGAACCTGAACAGCTTCAGCTTCTCCATGCCTTGGATGGCAGTGGCGACATCTGCCACTGTGAACTCCGAGCACCATGAGCGGCCTAGGGGGTTCTCGCGGCTTCCCAGCAGCTCCAGGTGCGTTAGTCGAGTCATTTGGGGGAGGATATCTATAATCCCCTTTTCCACGTCGAACGGGTTGAATCGGACGTGGAGCCTGGTTAGAGTTGTGATCTTGTGTAGATTGCGTAGCGTGAGGTGGCTCTGAATGGTGACACTCAGTCGCTTGAGCGCGGGGAAGGCCGGGCCACCCCCCTTCACGTCCGCTGATTGCTCGCATTGGCAGCCGTCAGGGCACACTAGGCTGCCGGCGTCCTCGGGGATAACGGCGCAGAGCCTCTCGAGCTTCGGGGCCCGCGAGATGAGGCCTATGGCCTTGAAGCACGTCTCTGGGTCGGGAAACTCATCGTCGTCGATGTCGTCCTCCGAACGGACAGACTCTGGGCCTGAAAACAGCTCGGCTGATATGAGGCTACCCCAATAACAGGTGGATCGATTCGACATCTCGATGTAGTCGGCATCAACCTTCTCAACCTTCAGATGTTTAGCGTCTCCTTCGAAGCCGCAGATCACATCAACCAGTGATATGGGGCTATTCTGAGAGGTGATGGCCGACTCTTCTTCTTCCCAGCACTTGATGCGTAACGTCTCAAACTTCTTTGTTGATTTGCTGATCTGCCGCAGCGTCCTTAGGAGCTCAGGCGTGGTCTGCTCGTTCTTGCTGAACTCTAACGTGTGCAGCCTTTCGAAGGTGAGTGACTGTAGTACTGCGAGGTCTGCGTCTGATAGGCCTCGGGGCGCGCGGATGGTGAACACCCCGCCGCTGGGACGTCGGAAGGCAGGTACGTCCACCATGCATCGGCGGCATCTGCAGTCCTCGTCGTCGCGAATCCTCCGAATCATTTTTGCGTATGCTTGTCTCCTTTTGGTATCGAACCCCTTCCAGGCGATGGCGTTCAAGCAGACGTCCGCCCAGACGTGCGGACACGCCAGGTCGAACCACGCCGGGCTGGCTGTGAGGAAGGGCATCAGGCACTTCACCCGTTTGCCCATAGATAGGTACTGGCTGAAAACTGCATCAACGAGCTCCCGGGGCAGTCTTGCCAAGGGAAAGGGCGGGTTCGCTTTCGCCGGGAAGGAAGGCATCGCGAAAGGCTTCCGAGGGTTGTCGGTTGCAGCGTCCTGAGATATGCAGATCGGGATGTGTACAATTGGCGATAAGTAGGCACTTGACTGTTGGTTATGCTGTTTAGTGAGAAGGAGACGTGAAAGATTGGAGGGGAGGTGCTACTTACCTGGGGTATGCCCTGTGGGGTTTGCTGAAAAGGAGAGAGGTGACTATGGTGATGCGAATGTGGCTAGTTGTCTCGTTTGCTAGGTTGAGAGTAGCTTGCTGGGTAGGGTTTGTGAAAGTAGGAGCTGTGCAGGTATTGGTAGCAGGTGGTGTGGGCGGGTGAGGCTGAGATTGGGGAACCGAGAAAAATTGACTAATAAATAGATTTGTAAGTGAAGAAGTTATGCTATATATGTCGGGCAGGTGCTTGATTCTAGAGAGGGTTATTTAGTGATAGCAGGTGCTACGGCAGGTGCTACGGCAGGTGCTACGGCAGGTGCTACAGTAGGTGCTACGAAGTGACTCCGGCAGTATTTGCTGCCTACCTTACCTTAGATAAAGATGAACCTATACCTTATAGACCTCTGCTATCCATTGATAATTAATAACCTGATGTGTACTGGGAAGGAATTGTCCTCGCCGCCTGCCTAAATAGTGGCACGCTGTGGTTCCCATTTCTTACTGACCCAGCTGTTAAAGTGGTATGTACCTGTTCCCTCAGCAGGGACAGCGTCTACAATGTTGCTACAATGTTGACCTGGAGGCTGCGACGTTGCAAAACGGCAGGCGCTGGTTGCTTAAGGGATCAGTTTAACATGCGGTCAAGGTAGGCTAGTAGCTTCCGCAACCTAAGTACTTATCTAGATAGGGCTATAGTATGTAATGGAGACATCAAACTGATGATACAACCGTACTTATGGGAGCGCGCCTACTGGGGTAAGGTGCTCTGGGAGAACCGATATTTGTTCTGAATTATAAAGCCTAAGTAGGTTTCCTATCCCACCCTATATTCCTAAACTGTGGCAGTGTTCTCACCACAGCCATTCTTTCTGATCCTCCTCATTCTTCCTTTTTTTTTTTTTTTTTTTTTTACCTTTTTTCCCCACGTTCTTCTTCTTTTTCTTCTCCTTTTTTCCAAACGCCCGTCTTCCTCGTCCACTTCTCTAGCTGTTCCGCACACTATCGTCGTCCCTTCTCCGTTAAGTGCCGGCGAGCATCACGGGGTTGGGGTTAGGCCGGAAGACTACATCCGCTGATTCGAGGCCTCGCCTAGGTTGTAGGGCAGCGGTCATAGCTGGTTTAATAGAAGACTCGGTTTTTCGATAGGCTTCTCAAATCTTCAAGGCGAAAGAAGGAGAAGGAGATCTGGTCAATGTTGGGCTCTCCCTTCATACTAAGATGCTTACTTCAGCGGAACCATCGCAGCCCTCTAGATACTTATCGTTTCTTTTTTTTTTCTCTTTTTCCCTTTTGCAGTGGTTCGTGAGAGACTCTCTCATCCCATAGCACCATAACACTATCTTACTAGCCTATAACGCTCATGCTCTAGTTGGTCTGATCGTTTGGTAAAACATTACGGTCGCTTGGATTGAGGTGTACCTTCCATCTAGGGTCTGGGGTGATAACGGTCTCCCACTTAATAAAGGGGCGGGCAACCTCGACCACCTCTAGCATCCGCGTTGTTTAGTCAGTGTATATAATGTTATTCTTAGGCGTACAAACGCTGTATATACCTCTTTGTATTGATGTTAGTAGGTATGTTACATCGTATAACAGGCGGTGGAGCATAAAAATGCGGCTAAGGGTTGAACGATGGACCACTACCGAAACCCGATCCCTGGTCCCTTCTTCCGATGTGAGACCTGCACTCTACATGCAACTTTCCAGCTTCTTTTTCTATCGCTTCTTTTTGAAACGTTGTCCCCCTTCTATCCTCTTCTAGGGAAGGTCCTAATTATTAACACTATACAACATAAATTAAGCCGTCTATCGCGACCTCTGGCCAGATGGGTATGCAGTTCGAGCGTACTCCCCTTCCAGATGTGCGTCTGTATGTGTGTGTGTGTGTGTGTGTGTGTGTGTGTGTGTGGGTGTGCAGGGTTAGAGGCTGAGGTTAGGGGCTTGTGGACTACCCTGTGGGCAGTTGAGAAACGCTGTATATACACTGGGATATACATGGGACACTGACGGTTGATAGCACTCCGATATGAGTGATACACCATCATGTCATCAATATATATAGATGTCACACCTTGGAGCGTACCTCTTGGCCAAGGAGGAACTGCCTAGCCTCAGCGCGCGACAGGAAATGAATAACTAGCTGCAATTAACCTCAATGACTTGGATGATTGTACTGCACGGCTGGCCTAGGCCTCGTGGCTTGCTTTTATATCATGAAAGATACCTTAGGCATGATCTGGTGGTATGTACATATATACCTATGCTAGCCCTAACAGAAGGTGGCGTCAGCAGACGTAGTCCCGCCTCTTGGTAGCGGCTGGCTTGGTTTAACTCTTGGCTCTGTCGTCCTGTGTTGAATCGGGTGGATAGTGCCCGCCTGTCATCTTCTAAGCGGGTTCGGTGATATCCTACCATCGTCCTTCTTGTAAGCTTAGGGTAACAGAGCCTGGGCCGCCAGTATCATATAAATGCCTTAGAGGTGTACACCCTCGCTGTTTTGTTATTTATAGTATTCTCACCCTACGGAGCATAAAGGGAGGACGGACGTCGCTTATACACGTCTTTAGGGGACGCTGGTTGGAATCAGGCACTGCAAGCACATGCCAGCTTAATTTTACTCAATCGTTCGTTCTGTTAGTATAGCACACGCGAAGGATGCTGAGGCTGCTAGTTACGTAGGGTCGAGTCTAAGTATGCTTTGAGATGGACTTATAGCTGATGGCGTAATGTTGCCAGCGTTAGGTAGCAGGTTTCAAGGAAGACGCAGATGCACCTTGCTGATGATGACGAAGTGGTCTCGGGGTTAAGTTCCTTTACTGTAGGCCTCGAACGGCTATTACCCTCGAAAGCCCAAGCGCATACGCTCCTTCTTTCATTAAATAGTCTCAAGTTAGGGAATTTTCGACGCATCATACTGAGATTCTCCTCTACGTCCTCTACTGTGATGGTTCCAAGTTGGAGGCAGAGCTCGTGCGCATTGTAGGAAGCCAGCGTCAGGACCTCTAACTCCAAGTGCACAACACCAAGTGGCGTGTTGTCCCACTCTAAGAGCAGGAACGGCACCTTGAACTCGAGACGCAGAAGGCTAGGCTATTAGTTACAACCAAGAACAGGAGTCTGTGTGCTGCTCTAGTATAGTTGTAGTGTTTGATGACCACAATAGGGATTTTGAAGTTAAGGGGTTGTAGCGTTGTCATGAGCCTGATAGTAGTAGCGACGTCTGCTACTATGTGCTCGTCAGCCCATGAAGGCCTGTTAATATTAATGCTATGACGACTATGCTTTGCTAGTGAATTTATAGTCGTGTTAACTAGGGCATCCAAAGAAAGATGTCAAGTTCTATTACACAGCTCCCTATGTGGCTCATCTTGAAGCTGGTAGTGAGACTGGTCGGGATCACCAGTTCCAGTAGACCCTCCACAGTCTCCTCGTACCGGGTCGCGACTCCTCTGTTCTCGAGGCGCTGGGAAGGGCTGGCTCCCTCGTCTGCGCTATGGGTCCCGGGACAAAAGGTAGTCCACGAGTATCGGGCTGCGAACCTGGCCAGGGAGAAAGGTCTGCAGCTAATGGAGGTATAGGATTCATGACCAGGCAGTGGGCACGGATAAGGAGGGCATGTACCTTAGATATATAGGCCTGGGAAAACGTGATTCCCTTCTATCTGCAGCCGCCCCACCTAGCCGTACTATCATTAGGGTTGATTTCTACATACATCTGTTTCATTATGCCTCGCACACCTAATTATATACTGAAGATATGAAGCGGTAGTCTCTCTCTATGCGACTTCGTATCCTAACAGGGTAGTTCTATTTGCTTAGCGATACAGCTCTATGGAGTCGCCTAATACTACCCTTGGTCGCGGTATATTGCTGGCGGGACGGTACGGCATACCTATACACGAGCGGTGTGTGCGTCGTGATAGGCTCAGGAAAGCCGTCGTTCAATGCGCTGAAAGTGCCCTAAGTGCGCCTCTATCTTGCGGCCGTCGCCTGCTAAACCAGGATGGGGTATGAATATCCCTTGCCTGACGTGCTGGCATAGGGATCCAGCGCTTGCCTACTGCGCGAAGTCTAAACGCATGCCGTTCTCCTTCGATATCAACGTTCTCAGGAGGGGGAATATCCGCCGCAGCTTCCTAGCATTCTTAGCAATATCTAACAGCGCGATATCTGTAGCATCGCTCTGGTAGTCATATGTCTTATGTAACTCTATCGTCAAGGTATGCAGTGACGAGCTTTTAACATGTAGCGGTATATCGTCCCACGACGGGAGTGGGAATGGTACCCTGAAGCCCAGATGCAGCTCCTCTAGGGATGGGCTGTCAGTTGCGATTAGTAGTAGTAGTTTGTGGGCCTCCTCGGTGTGGTTGCAGTGCAGGCACCATGCGGGGAAATTAAAAGTGAGAGATTGCAGACCCTTCATGGGCCTGACAACAGCGGCCATGTCGGCTACCGTGAATGTCGAACACCAGGAATACCCCGGTTGTCTTCCGCCGTTGGCCAGCAGCTTCAGCTGCCTTAGATGGCGCATCTGCGGAAAGATGGCCATCATGCTCTTCCCCACTACGGCCGCATCAAACGACACAACAAGCCTGGTCAACGCCGTCAGCTCTGGAAGATGCTGGAGGGCTCGGGGACTCTCGACGGCGACCATCAGTTCTTCGAGCGCGGCGAAGGGCCGTCGCCTGGATGTGGAAAGCGGGTCCCGGGACGTGTGGGGGCGTACTAGGCTGCCGACCATTTCGGGGACGAAGACCTGCAGCCGGAGGAGGTTCGGGGCGCCGGACAGAGCGCTGAGGAGCGCGCCGCATACGTCCCACGGAGGGAAGTCTCGGTAGCGGATGTCGGCGGGGTTCTCCCACTTTTCGTGGGAGAACAGACGCGCTGATATAAGCTTGGGCCAGTAAGGCTGACGACGGTCGGGCAAGGGGGGTTGCGCTGGGCTACAGAAGCTACCTCTGTGTACCTCTAGGTGCTCAAGATTGTCCAGGCGAGACACCAGGGCGACGAGTGACCCCGGGGCCTTGTGCCCATCTGCCCAGAGACTAACGCGTAGCCTGGTCAGATTCTCGGCGAGTCTGGTGATATGCTGCGTAACGCTGACCATTGATGATTTGACCTGGTGATATCCGAGATCGAGCGAGCGGAGTCTTGGAAAGGCGACAGTAGTCTGCATGACTAGTGCGTCCGCGCTGGATGGTCGGACGGGCCACGCACAAGCCCTGTTGTGCGGGCCGAGGTTTTCAAAGGTCGAGAGCTGCGTGCATCGCCGACACCCGCAGGTTTCTGTGTCGAGGAAGGCCTCGATGCAGCTAGCGTAGGCTGCTCGTCTATGGGGATCGATAGCCGCGTGGGTGATGGCATCAATACATACCATCCTCCACACGAAAGGATACGCTAGGCTGAACCATTCCCACCCGCATGTCAGGAAGGGAGATAGGTGTCTTGGCGCCTCCTGTGCTGGTGCTGCGACGTGGTTGAAGATGGAGAGGATGAGCTCTCTGGGAAGCCTCGCCATCCGACCTAGGTATAGGCCTTGGCTGACGCTAGTCGGGGGGTTACTGTCCATCGTGATAAGGGTGGGAGGGAGGAGACGCTGCTGGCTACCCGCAGGACTGTCATGAATTGCGAGGTCCAAGGGCTGGTGTGTAAGGCAGCAAGTAGGTGACCTGTGTGACTTGCGTGGGACGTTCAATGTGACCCAGGCTGGGAAGTAGGAAGAGGGCTATTTAAATATGCAGCTGTGAACTTGTGAGCCCTGTGTAACGGTGTGAGTGTAGGTGTATTGGTTAAGTGTAAGTCTGGGTACATAGGGCTGTGAGGTAGGTAGCCACAAGCAGTGCCCTGTGGGGCTACTATTACAGAACTGGGCTCCTGCCTGCAGCTATGCGTCCTTGCTCATCGGTACTTCTGTCCATTGAGGTAGTCTATCTAGTTAAGCTTTCAATTTATTGCCTCGTATTGAAAGGCTGCTTCACGAATACCTACCTTGTTATCTAAGTGCTGTGTAACCTTGATTGCCGGGGAGAAACCCCTACGGCCTAGCGTTATAGCTACAGTATCTATATCCCATCAACTGCTTCATGACGCCGGTACATACGTGTGCGGGGTACAGCAAATCCAGTATTATTCCAAATCGATCGACACTCTCTTTAAGCGAATCAGAAAATTCAGTGAGACTAGAATTAGAGAAATTCTAGGTACTCAATATATTGGCGTCATGCAGCAGTCGATGGGATTTATACTTAGAGATTCTAGGTATACATGAATGAGATATATAAGTATATGTAAACACTAAGGTAGGTAGGAAGAGTAAAGAACGAAAAAAGAGAAAGTACAAAGTAGAAGGAAAAGACAAGAAGAAAAGAAAACAGAGAGGAATAACTCGGTAGGGATGACCTAGCGGTATATAAGAGTAATGAGTACTTGCTAAGCTATTTTATGCCTATGTATTGAGGTATGTCTAAAGTATAGAGGGGTCCCTCTCTCTTGATGTACGCACCGTTTGCTTCTGCAGGCACTGTGGGGCAAGGTTAGGTTCTACTACTTTCTCAGCTACCCTTCATTCTCTCACCTCTCTTTTTCTTATTTCTCTCTATCCATTCCTTTCATTTTCTCTCTCCTTGATATTCTATATACGTGAGGTCAATGCGTTATAGTCTTATCCAGAACATAGGTACTTTCCTACCTCTAGGCTCTAGCACTCCACCCTTACCCTGATTACCTGCAGTAGTGAGACTTATTACGTAGATGGTAGGTCGGTGATCTAGGGCCTTTAGTGCCCGCCTAACGAATCTATATAGAACGACAACCGCAGTAATCTACCCTCATCTCTCTCACTCTCTCGCCCTCTCACTCCCCCTCACTCTTTCACCCCCCCTCACTCTCCACCTAACCTATCTTTACAATGCCTAGACTAGGTCGTTCTCAGCTACTAGGTTCCCTCTACAACTACACTCACTTACAGCAAGCAGAAAGTGCACAGCAATCCCAGGTTTCATCATTTCACGTGAAGAGCCACATCTGCATTCGCCGACGCTAAGCATCACCGGCGCAATATCAAGGCTCTTCTAATCTCATCTACAGACTACATAGGCTGGTCAGTACTGCCCCCTCCCCTAAGGCCCTATTATTATCTATAGCACTGGCTACTTTAGCTGATGTATTATTGCTCAAGTGAGCTCCTAGCCTCCTGCTGCGAAGCCTGCCCTCCTCGACCTTCATACTAGAACAATCCTGCATCCGTTGTCTCGGATCGATAGCAAAGACCTGTGTTAGTAGGGTTATATGATGTCTCTTACCTACTTTATCTAAACATCAGGCCCTGTAGGTTTCGACTCCTTTCCTTTCCCTTTTTTTTTGTCTGTCTATTATCTTCTTCTTCTCCTCCTATTCATTTTAGTATAATGCGGCCTTCTAACATAGCAGTTGCCACCTAGGTCTACCTATATAGGTCTCTTGGAACTAGGACTATCAAGTGTACTTTAAGTACCTCATATATGCGCTGAAGAAAGTGTAGGGTCCTGAATAGAGACAAAACCTCGAAAGGCACAGCTACTACAGGGGTGGGTGGGAAGCACAGGCCACAATACTTCTCACAAACCGTTGTGGCCCGTGCAGAAATCGATACCCCAGATGGATAAGTACCTAGGTACCTGCAAGACTTTACAACGTTGCCACTAAATAGGTAGTATTCACGTTCGCAGTCAGCACCTCATAGTTAGTAGATTTATGCATTCACCTGTCTTATGGGCCGGGCCAGGTACGGATCGATCCTATAATCGGAAGCTGTTTGCTTTGAAGCGCCCTTCTGCTCTTCTGAGACTTAAAAGGCGTTGCCGCTTAGCGCCTTGCATGTTAATGTAGCATATCCCGTCTAACTAGGTAGTATACGGTAGGACACGCTGCTTCGAGCCGGCTTACGAACTAGGGCAAGCACGGCTTGAGTCCATAATAGGAATTGCATTTCCTTCAAAGTGCCCTCTTTCTGTGTCTAGGCTTGAAGCTGTTGCTGCGCAATCCAGGCTTCTTATGTTCTCTATAGACATCTGACTATTCCAAGACCTCCTACCCTAAACTATTCTATAGGCTAGGCTAAGCACAGATTGATCTTACGGTAGAGTCATATTCGACTCAAAGCAATGTATTGTCGTTTCTGGACCCAAACGCATTGCCACTTACCGATTTTCGTTTTATTTTTTGATGTTGGTTTTCCTTCGGTTTTTAGGCACACCCTAGACACCTCGCGGTTACGAGATCCATGTATGGCGTTGAACCGTCTCACGCGCGGTGCCAGGTTTAGACCAATCCCATAGAAGCAATATATCTGCTCTCATGTGGCCTCTTAATAGTAGGTAGTATAAGACTTTAACCTGTTGCTTCTTTGTTGTTTCTTATGTCGATATTGCATATATCACTTCTATAAGACCCGTCACTCTCAATGGTCTTCTATAACGGGTTGAGGATAGAGTGGTTCCGGAATAGAAATGAGCTTACTTTCTGATCCCCCTGTTCTGGTTTACTCCTTGGAGGGTTTTGCTGCCCAGTACCGTGTTTGATCCGCATAGCCCCTCGCCTGCTTTATACTGTTGACTGTGTAACAGCTACATTCGCTCGCCCAACCCTTCTCTAGTATTATTCTATATATACGCCTACATCCCTGTATTCTCAAGAGGTTTGAGCTCTCATCACCGTGCTAGGTCTCTTGCTCCCGCTATGATGATAAAAATGCAGACATCCATTATCGTTTTGCTTAACCTAGCTCAAGCCTAATTCGCTTGAACCAGCGGGCACTATAGCAGCATCGGCGTTCACGTTCGGTCGCCTTCAATGTTGCGAGTGGAAGGAATGCATGGTCTAGTCATAGTTCATTAAGGCGTATTCCGAGGCCTTACTACTACCCGTTCTTACCTTATAAGGGCTGTTTAGACTAAGGTAGCACAGGAGGCCGCTGTGGGGAATACAGGTATCTAGCTTCCATATTCTATGGGGCTGTAGGAATAAAAGAGGAGGTATAGACTCTACAGTACAGCAACTAGAGCTTCGGACGGGCTTTCTAGGTAGGTAGGGGTAGGTGAACTAAGTGGCAACCACAGCGGGGAATGGCGGCGGGAAGGACATACTCCATAACCCTAACTTGCTAACCTCAACCCTAACAGGCTAACCATAACCCTAACGAGCTAACCCGCAGCAGGCTAAGCTTCGTTGGTTTGCGCTATCACTTGAAATAAACGTGGTATAGTCGGAAAGGCGTGACGTCTCAAGTGTGCTTCGTTCCAACGCACGCATAACCTGGTCTCCAGCAAGCTGCTTTATCGCTGTGGTTCCAAGGAAGCTGTATATTTCAGTCCGCTGAATGCTGTATTCGTGCGTTAGGTAGGCTAAGACGGCTCAGGCCATCCATGCTGATATAACGAAATCTTGAGGAGAGGTTCGCACCCTTACCCAGTAGCTACGTGTTGGGGGTTAGGACATTCATAGGCCTATTCTCCAGGCTTGATGATGCTACTGTGGTGTAGTATACTATATGCTAATAATTCTACTAGAAGGAGGTAGTTAGTTGGTGAGTTATCAATAGCCTGCAGCCTAGGTATGTCTTAAGGGACGACATACAGCATCAGCATAGAGTCCTGCTCTTGTTCCGTTAGGTGCTGATGTGCGCCCGTGTTCCAATGAAAACGCCGTAGTGTCAGCCATGAGATCTATATATATTTGCAAGTGCTTAGTCCTGGTCCAAGGCCGTAGCCTGTGTGTACATACACTTAGTGGTCGCTTGATATCCATCAGGACTTATGAAAGCCTCGTCTAAGGCTTTCCGTCACAGCGCTCCGATGATGGTGACCCTGCATTATAAGCCTAGTGCTAGTGCTAGTGATAGTATAAGGACTCAGAAAGTGTGGTTTGCACAGGTATAGAAGTGTGTGTGTTGATATATTGGAGAGAATAGCGTAGATACAGGCCCGCCCCTGCCAGTAGTGGATGTTATCAGGCCTAAAGCGTGATCTTCTATAGCTAAGGTAGGTATAGTACCTTTGGAATAGGTATATACCGTGGTATTATGAATTAATGTAACCAGCTGAATGGTTTTATATCCCTCCGTCGCCAGTGGCCTGTATTAGTAGATCCCTAGTGTACTGCTCTTCACCAGTCCCTGTAATGGACCTCAAAGCCGGGAAGAGGGCTTGTAGTTGTAGGAAGTATGCTGATATGTCATCGTTGCGACCATGGTTCTGTCTGGTCCCTTGTAGCATGATGGATGATATGTGTAGGCTGTGTAGCTTGGGCACGATAAGGGGGGCGTTCCACACGGGAAGAGGGACTGGGAGAGGATGACCGAGGATCAATGTGTGCAACTCTGGATTGTGTTCTGCGACGTGCTGAAGGAGTCTATGCGTTGAACGGACGTAATCGTCCATTATGTCGTACGGGGGAAAGGCAAACTCGAGAAGTCGCAGATCTGCCATATGCCGGATGGCAAGGCCGAGGTCCAAGGGGCTGAAGGTGCCATGCAGGTATGGCAGTGTGGTCGACCCAGATAATGCCTGGATTTTCAGCACCTTCAGTCTGTGTAGCGGGGAGAGCTGTGGGATGAAGGATGGGTTGAAGCTTGTCAAGGACATCGAGATGGACAGCTTGATGAGCGTGCGGAGCCCGCCGAGTGAGTGTAGAATCTTGGCGTGACCCCGGATGTTGAGGACGAGTTCTTCGAGTGCGGGAAAGCGTGGTGATGATTGGCCCGTCTCATGGGACGACAGGCTGCCAACTTCGGCAGGGACGTTAATGTGGAGGCGCTTCAGGTTAGGGCAACCGGCCAAGGCATCGATCAGGCGCGTGGCGAGGCTATGCCATGGACACCTGGTGCGCACAACGCACCAGACCTTGGCTGATACGAGATGGTCCCACTGGGCCTGGCTCGGTCTAAGCGTGAGGCCGGGGACGTTGCGCATGTGCCGGACCGTCAGTTTCGTGAGGGCGCCAAATTCGCCCAGAAAGTCCAGGAGGGAGTGGCTGGTCATGCTGCCCCAATCGTCAATAGTGATTTCGCAAATTCCATTGGCCCGTCTGGCGAGGTCTCCGAGAATCAAGAGGAGGGGCCCTGCCGACTTGTCGTTTCGCCCGAACCTGAACTGGTGCAGCTTGCGCAGCCTCGGGAAGTCGAGGTCTTTGATGATTGCGAGATGGGAGCGCCAGTCCATAGGCCGCTTGCCGGTCTTAATGGAGGGTTTGACCCCCGCAGGGTCAACACAAGTCACCCTAACGTCCGATCTGGCCCTGCATCGGACACACCTGCAGGTCTTGCTGCCTACGAGGGTCTGGATGTGCTTGGCGTACTCGACCCTACGCCCCGACTCAATGTAGCGGTGTGTGATGGCGTGGATACACGCCCTCTTCCAAATGAACGGGATGATAAGGTCGAACCACCACTGGCCCCATGTGACGAAGGGCATAATATACTTCAGCCCGCCCGGCTGAGCAGCGTAAGTGATGATCATCACCATGACTTCCGGCGGGAGGCTACGTAGCCTCCTGGGACCGGAAGTGCTGTCCAGCTTAAGGATTGCTGATGCAGGTTCTGGCATTGATGAAAAGGTTGATATGTGCTGGGGATATGGGGATAGGAGGGTGATTAAGAGGTGACTGGTCTAGTAATAGGGTTAGTATTGAACGTCGCACTGTTATACTTTTCAAGCTATCCTAGTGCGTCTCTTTCTTTTTCTTTTTCTCCTCTTGCTTTGTTTTATCATTTGTTTTTCCCCTCTTTTCAGTTGTCTATTTTCTTCATTCAAAGAGGCATAATAGGTACTTACACAGCGCCTTGTCCACTAGCAAGCACAAGGGGGTGGGGGTCCAGGCGTTTGGAACGTACAAGGCCACCTCAGTACTAAGATAAGATGAATAATGACACCGATAGCGCCAGTAATTGACTTTTTATGTCTCCCTTCTTAGGAGTCCAGGAAATTTGCGCATATAATTCAGCTTTCCAAATCCCTTCACTACTTCTAATCTGTATCCTTTTTTTTTTTTTTTTTTTTTTTTTTTTTTCCGGCTCTTTCGTTCGTTTATTTTCTGCAGTTTGCTGCGTTTAGGTGCTGGACGTATTTTCGTTTCCTCTTTTTTTAAAAAAAAGAAAAGAAAAGAAAAGAAAAGAAAAAAAACCTGCTGCATAACTGGGATTGGGAAATGTATACAGGGGCTGAACCAGGGGAAACTGGATGATACAGTAGCCTGCCCGCTTTGTGGCGCGGCTACCTTAGGCTACTGCAGCTTGCATGGCCACTGCAGCTTGCATGGCCACTGCAGCTTGCATAGCCACTGCAGCTTGCTTCCATTGGCTACTGCAGCTTGCTTGGCTACGTACCTTGGCTGGGGCCCCACCCTGCTACGTCTGATTGTCATGCAGCAAACACTTATTTCGGTTGGAGATGAGGTTGTGTTTAGAAGCGGCAAACGCTCTCTGTTCCATCACAACAGCCTCTGCCCTCCTCCCATATATCCCTTTCATGCTTGCGCTGCCCTCGCTCCCCTGGCTGCCCTGACTGCCCTAAACCACGCTCCTTCGATACCCTCCAGTCCTTGCTGTCCACTTCTTGCCCAAGAGGCTCGCTAAGCAGCACAGCTGCGGATCACGAGATGCTGCAAAGACTACCGCCCGAGTTACGCCTCCACATTTATTGCTTGCTTTATACCTCGGACGTAGTATCTGTCGCTCGTGCGTTCAAAAGTCTGAAGTGTGAAGCACTCCACCACCTCTACAGCCGACGGTTTGTGCGTTCCGGCGGTAATGCGATCTGCAGTATGCTATACCCATCCTACATGGTGGATGTTCGTAGCAACGTCGACCGCCCATCGCCAATCCCAGTGGGCAGCATTATCAAGGCCCTGTCGTTATACCTGCATCATGCGTCTCATGACGGCGTTACGCCATCGCTGGACCTCTGTTGCCGCCCCCGAAGGTTCCGACTCCCCGTGCTACATACTAACGGTCTCCTGCCGACGATGGAGACTCTATATTGCCGTATGAGTATTCTCTATGTCGCCGCGCTTGTTGGCGCGGAGGAGGTTGTTGAGTTCCTCCTACGCCATGGTGCCGACTGTACAGGGCGCATGTGGCATAGCCCCGACTCCGACAGGCATGCACGCCGGGGTGGCCTGGTGCCAGTCACTCCTCTTCTGATCGCAACACTGGCGGGTCATGCTGGCATAGTTAGGAAGCTGCTGCGGCAAACTGGCGTGCAGGCAAGGGCTTGTTGGCTCCCAGCCCTGGCATCCGGCTTCAGCTTGGTCGTCGCAGCCTTCCTCGATCGCGATCCAACGCTCATCATCAACGGGGCTATCTCTGGCGGCATGACGCCGCTTGAATACCTCAGCTGGCTTGACATGGAGGAGCGCCATTCGTCTGCCCATCTTATAAGTACCTTGGTGCGCGCGGGTGCCAAGTTCAGGGTCGGCGTTGGTGGTGACGGGCCTCGGGAGGGCGGCCAGCCCATGCCTATCCCCACACGGTCGCGCACGAGGGAGCTCGTCGTTCGACCCGGAGAGGCTCCGATGGTGGTGAGGCTCGACAGGTCAGGCCTCCCGCTCACGATGTACCCGAAGTCTGGGGAGGGTGGGCGTGTGGACCTGAGACAGGCTGGTCCGCAATTCTCCGAGCTTATCAGCGGGTCACTTACGACGTGGACGGCCGGTCGCTTTCTGAATCGCCACCCAACGCAAGAGTACCACGTCACGCGGGGCGGGCCCGACTGCGGCTGCCCCCACTTCGGGGGCGAGCCGGAGCCGGCAACCGACGACAAGTCGTTGGTTTTCGTTCACCCCCCCTATGAGGCGGCCTCTGTGCCTGAAATGCCACCCAGGCTCGAGCTCCTGCTGCGCGCGGCGCCGACGACCAGCGACGCGGGCGACGTCGCCTGCGCCGTTCGGGCGGCCCGGATACGTCGATACGCAGGCCGCTCGTCCAGTGTGTACGGCGCCTCGGACACAGCTCACCACCCGAACGACCAAAACGCGGCGGAGATGATGTTGCTGAGACATGTCTTTACCCGCCCAGGCTCGGCGGGCAGTGGGTTCCTTATATTCCCTCCCGCCGTCGACGGATCGCCACCGGGCCGGGTTTTCGCACACGACGTCCTTGCACAGCGCCAGGGTCGTGGGGCCCCGCACATGGATATCTGTATCCTTGATGACGATGCCAACCTCCTGCGCTGGTCGGAGACGAATAATATCCCGCTTAGTGGCATCTGCAGAGTGGACAGTCGCTGCGAACAACATGACGCTGTTGTGAGGCCGCCGGTAGCAGGCCTACCTGTTGTACTTTCAGTCCTACACGACCTCGACCCTAGGATAGGTGTGCCGGCAATGCCGGATGTGATGGCAGAATGGCATGTTGCGCAGTTCAGAGCTATGAAGAGGGCAGTGGAGCCAGGCTGTCTCACGGTGAGGCTCCTGATAGGTATTGTTATCCAGCATATGGACTGGTTACTCATACGAACTGAGGTGACGAGGGTCGGTTACAAGGTACACCAGCCGGTCCATATTGGGATGTGTCTAGACACACAGGGCGCCCTCGGCATCATCCAATCGCTGTATGGGGTTCGGAGGTGGATACAGGAGGATATCGCAGAGCCATATAAGGCTGATCTTATGAGGCGCCGTGACGGCAGACAAAGCGCGCCTTAACGGCGGATATGGAGCGCGCGGGAAGTACCGCTTGCGCAAAGAACCTGATATTTGATTAGACGAAAAGGAAATCCCTAACGTCCACAAGTTCCTTCTATGGAAATCACGTGTGATGATGTTATACTGAGCTGTGGCGATACAGTGTCCAGCTGATAGATTGTTTTCTTTCCAGGGCTGGAGGCTTGGGTAGCAAGCACAAGGGCAAACGGCGGGTTTAATCGAGATATACCGAATTTCTTTATACCGAATTATTTCGCTCGAAGGCTACTTCCTGTGTCGGGCCGGGTTTAGCAGTCGAAAGGCTTGCTCTGGCGCCCTTTGATGATACATACCTATAGCTAGGCCAATAGTGAATGAATGTGCTGCCCCTGGCATAGGCCGTTCTTCGCGCCCCAACCCCCAGGCAGCACCAGCTTCTCTCTTTCCCTTGGATGAGACGTGTCGAGGACGTTTCAAGCCCACATAGTGGGGGGTTTTTTGTTTTGACGACAACGGATTGAAGAGACAGGAACAGCACCTCGGTCGGCGCCCAGTCCAGTAGCTTCGCAGTACATATACCTAGTAGGTAGGGGTTCGGGAATACTGCCCCGCGCGGGCCCCGACTAAAGGTAAACCACCAACTGTGGCCGTCAGCCTCGTGATGAGGATGGCGCTGTTGCTGGCAGGGGGTTAGAGCCTCGTCTGCATGACTCACGCTGCGCAGAGATCGCTTCCCGACAAACGTAAAGCGCCTATATCGAACGCCTGTCCTGCGGCGCGGCGGCCCCGGCCTGGCATCGACTACCTGTGGCCGGCGCGCCATCCCCGTTTGGCGGCATTGTCGACTCGTCGAAGGGATTATGGGTGGGCCTCAGAGCGCTGGAAACGCCGGAAACAACGCCGCTGGTAGCACCAGGGCCGACTCGGACCTTTGAGATGTTGGCTGGGGCGGGCCTAGGTTGTATTTGAGGGGGTGAGGGATCTGGTGTAGGGTTCGCTGCTCTGGTAGGTATGAACGCAGAAGTTGCTAGTGTCCGAACGCGCCACAACCCTGATTCCGCGAGCATGCGGCTGATGGAAAACCACCTCCGGAGCCATCCCAAGGGCATCTCGAAGGTTGGCCCCCTCACTGCAGAAACCCGCCTCCCACGTCATATGTAGCGGGATCAGACGTGACCAGTCGCCTATCAAACTGGCCGTGTCAATGTAGAGGGCCCTTGGACCGATAGTTCCGGGTAGAGGGTCCGGGTCCGGAGAGCGTCCGAACGCAAAGCCGTCCATCACATGAAAAGGTGAGATATGGGTTAGGCCGCGCAGCGAGAGATGCAGCAGGGCGTGAGGAGAGGATGTCTTGGAGAGGTTTAAGTCTGAACTTATCTCTTAGACCTAGGGTGTAGTACTGAATAATGAGTATGTCCAGGGCAAGGAAGGCCATTGTAGACGAGAAATAAAACCAGAAAGGAAACAAGAAAAGAAAGAGGCAAAAACGGCAAACCCAACCTTAGACCAAGCCTCCGGCCACGACACACACATATCCTGGCGTCCACGCCTATCCATCCCCGCTCTCCTGGCTGGCCACATCCCCCGTTTTTCCAATACTCCGACATCCCTCTACCCTCGCTTCCCCCCTCAGTCCACACAGGACAGGCTAGGGGGGGGGGAAGAGCCAGCGCCTCCGATGAACAGGGCTTCAGACTCAGCAATGTCCCGAAGGCTTCGCGCAGTAGACTGCACAGATACCACCACCACCCCAGCACCTCCACTAAAGGCATGATCACGTTGGCTGATGCGTTGATAAACGCCCCCCAAAACCCCTTCCCCTGGTGACGGCTGAGCGTGTGGTCATCGTCTTCAACGGACCATCTGCTTTGTTGTAGCCTGCTTTAGGCCCGCTTCGGTTGTCGAGGAGGTAGGGCCACCACGTCAGCGATGTCCTTGAAGTTGTTGGCACAGCGTTTGTATTCCGCTTTGGTGGTGAAGATCACTTGGAAGGGATGCTGTGTAACGTCAGCTATGCGTTGCAGGGATGGAGGGCAGGCAACAAGGCACACTTACAACGTCCTCATCATGAACGTATCTGGTGTTCTTCTCAATATTCTGCTTGCGGGTATCATGGTGCTTGTTGTCAATGACGTATTCCCAGAGAGTTTCCCATGTTTCCCGAGGGTTAGCTGAGACTCTGGTCTCGAGGATTGAGCCGTTGGTGCCGGGGGGTGAGTGCTGGGTGTCGGGGCATAGGACCTGGACCTTGGGGAGTGTGTTCCAGCGGGCGCGAATCCCCTGGAGAGGCGGTCCATAGTAGGCTCCATGCAGGTAATAGTTGAAGAAGTCGTAAAGGACTCTGGATGCGACAAGGAGCCTTCTGGCGTCCGTGGTATCCTTGAGGATAACGATGATCAGCTCGTTATTGACGATTGATCCATTGGCATGTCTGGTGTTCACCAGCTTTCTCAGGCGACAGATCAAGTCGTGCGACAAGTTGGAATGGTAACGTCGTCGCGCTTGGCGGTTTGTCGGCGGTGCCCCGGGCTTGCGGAATGCGCCGGCGTGAACGATGGTGAGAGGGCGTGGAAGCCGAGCCTGAGCCTCCTCTTTCTTGCAGCTGGTAGACGACATGGCGAAGGGCTGGTGCGATATTCGTAGATGGTGGTGGTGTGGGAAGCTGGCGCGGGCGTGCTTGACGTGGGATTCGGGCGATAGATGGAAGGCAGGTGGGGAAGTGTGTGAGAGGAGGGCGCGACGGTGGTGATGCGAAAAGGTATGCGAGAGGAAGGTGTAGCTCTTGGCTGGTGATTGGGGATAAAAAAGAGAAGGAAAAAAAAGGGTGCGCGAGAGGGAAGCGCGACGCTTGGCTGGTGATGGGAAGAGGTTGTGGGAGAGGAAGGCACAACGCTCGGCTGGTGATAGAATGAGGTCGTGGGAGGGGAGAGTGCGACTCTGAGCTGGCGAGGAAAGAGATGGGAGTGGTGAGAGAGGAAGGCGCAGCTCTTCGCTGGTGATGGGTGACAAAAAAGAGAAGGCAAAAAAAAAAGTGTGCGAGAGTGAGAGGGAAGCGCGACGCTCAGCTGGTGATGGAAAGAGGTTATAGGAGAGGAAGGTGTGATTCTTAGCTAGCGAGGAAAGAGATGGGAGTAGTGAGAGAGGAAGGCGCACCTCTCAGCTGGTGATGGGGGACCAAAAAAGAAACAAAAAGAAAAAAAAAAAAAGTGCGCGAGAGTGTGAGGGAAGCGTGACGCTCAGCTGGTGATGAAAGCAAATCGTGGGAGAGGAAGGCGCGACCTTTAGCTGGTGATGAAAGAAAACCGTGGGAGAGGAAGGCGCGACCTTTGGCTGGTGATGAGAGCTCTTTTGCCTTGAGCGTAGAGGCCTGGCGTCTTTCTCAGAGTTCTCCTTGGCCTATGGTCTGTAGCGACCGTCCTCGTTTTCATGGTTTCTCACCAGGCTAGATGGAAGGGCTATATAGCCCGGAGCAATTGCATTGCGATGGATCATTTGTGTAAGGTAGGTACATAGGTAGGACTACTACGGATAATGGACAGAAGGAGCGGCTGGCTAGCTAGTCGGCAGTCTGAGAACTCCCTTTGGGGTCGGTCGGATCCTACCTGTGTTGGCTCTGCCTGTGTTAGGGGATAGTAGGTTCTAGGCGTAGAAGATTCGAGGTACTTTTAACAAGGAAGGAGACTGATGGGTTGAGGCTGCCAGTAATTAAGGGCTGTGTAGGGGGAAATTGTTTATTTTGATGCGTAAGGCAGGTGAGAAATGTCGCAAGATTGATGGCAAGGCGGGTATTAGTGCCAAGAAAGAGCCGTTCTGAGGCAGGAGCGCAGCAATCATTACCAGCCATCAGAGGACTAAGCTGTCTTTAGGCTTTGAAGACCAGATAGAAGGGATCATTAGTTAGCGTTTTCATCCTTTATCAGCCCTCTATTTCGCAGTTTCCGCTGACTTCTACCACGCTTAAGGAGATATTCGCAGCGAAGCGAGGCTAAGATACTATGGAGACGGAGGCGCTAAATTTATTCTAAGCAGCCTGTTCTTTCCTGAAAACCGACCTTCTATAAGGCAGAAAGAGAACGCTGACTGTAGTACAAGGCATGGCTTAGTCAGGCTTGTATTTATCTATCCTCCCTCAAATCCTTTCTGTTCTCTCTCATATCCATTGCGGTGAGCTAGGAAACCAATACACGAGTGTTGGGATATTTTCAAGGGGCTACTCTCCTCAGTAGCAAGCAAGATATTAATGCGGATGGGAGTCTTCGTCTACACTGTGTACCTTCCCTTGGTCTGTTGTGTGATCTTACTGGCTCGCCCCGCACGCGCCCCACTTACCTACCTTAGTGTAGCTTAAATGTGGGGATGGGAGAGGTAAGTGAAGTAGCAGAAGAAACTTAAAGGAAAATAATAAAAGAAAAACAGGGAATAGCAAAGAAACCTGGGTAAGAGTTGGAGGGCAGGATAAGAGGAGATACAGATAAAGACGATTGAGATCTACCTATATTTCTCTACGCCTGTACCAGTTTTAGCAAGGGTACCAGGTAGTACCTCGGATGCTTAATAAGGGTGGGGACGCACTTGTGTGTACCTTGAAAAAAGCTTGCTAAGTGGGAGGGGCAATGCTGACGTAATACAGCATCCATCTGATTATAATTCCTCCTCCAGGACGAGGAATACGCAGCACTACAAGACACTAACATGACATAGGTATGTATGATATCCGTTATACTACATACAGCCGAATACAAGAACAGGCAAATAGGCGCGCGTTTGATTCTACATACCAGCTATGGGGGCAAAGGCTAATAGAAGTGCGTATATCCAGACCCTTATATATTTACCTGCGTGGTAAAATTATGCGGCCGTTGAAAAGGGGTCCCTGGAGGCGGAGAAAAACCGTGGGGAAAGGTTCCGAGGGAGGAATGGTATAAAGTCCGCCCGTGAAACGGGATGCTAGGCTTTTGACATCATGCACGTCTTATATATTCCACTGCTGTAAAAGCCTGCTTTACAGGCAGGTAGATAACATTATCCTTAAAAAGAACGTTGTCGTTATCCTCATCATTATCGCAGCCCGAGACACTACCCATCAGCGGAAAATAATAAATACCAGTCTCTGTTATGTCCCCGAGATGATGAGCCGTTAATCGCTGTATCTTCCACTGAAGCTTGAGCGTAGCAGCTGTGTTGCGTCCAGTGGCGAGCTTAGAAAGACGGGCGCAGAAGTCGTAAACGAGGGTAGAGGCCTTTGGCTAACGCTATGTGTACTGCGTCTCATCAGGAGCCTGCCACTGCGGGCGGAGCACTCTGCTGTTAACATATATTAAGCGGCAAACAAGACGCAGGAGACCGGCCTGCACCAGGTGTTGGAATCGCTGACCATAGACAGCATCGTCAACACGCGCTAAACCCTCCTTAATAGGGGCCACGGAGCTAAGCGCCAGTAAATCTGCTAGGTTGTCCCAGGCGAAGTCCAGGACGAGTTTCTGTAGCTGGATGGCGGCGGCGGCGGCTGCTGCTGGGTATGGTTCCCGTCCTCGGGCCATGCTAGGCTTGTCCAGCGCCTGTGATAGATGCTCGCGTATGAGGGGCTTGTTTTTGGGGTCGGGGCCGAACTCGTCGATGGCCATGGCGCTATCTCGGTTCATCCAGGCGGCGACATAGTAGAACAAGCAGATTATAGATAGCAATATACATGTCCACTTGGCTGCATTGGAGGATGCGATTCAAGCGTGGTGAGTCAAGCCTTGTTGAGCGTGAGATGCGGTCGTAGAGGGAGCTATACGCCTTATCGCAAAGCGTTGTTAAAAGTCGCTTGGTACGCTTTGTTATACAGGCCCGCTCTAGAAAAGGCGTTTAACATCATTTAGCGAGCAAGTGGTAGGACGTAGGCATCCTGATAAGGGTTTCTAATCAAGTGCAGTAGTTTGGACCTTCTCGTCGATAGGTACGTAGTGCAGGAAGAATGCACAGCACCTCCTCAAGCGCGCCGATCCAGTACTCGTCAATGTGTAGACTGGCGATCCACTCAAAGTGAGGGGCGCGAAAGGTCTCGAGACCAACCCTCTCGCAGCACCAGCGGTTTACAACTGGCCGCCATCCCCAGTGCCGGTTTGGGGACTGCTTCTCCCTACAGACGCGGAGGGGCTCTACTAGCCTGCAGTCCACGCTTATATGATCCTCCGCATATATTCCCTCGATTCTATAGGCGACAGATGCGAGGCGTGTCCAGATCTGCCCATAGTTGTCCGGTAGACTTAGGTTACATCAGTTTGTCCTCAATGCGATGTTGATGTGGTGCGGTAGGCGTTCTTTTGCAGATGGGTGTTATTACCTACCTAAAAGGTACTAATGATCATATGGACCACGCGGCTCTTGAACGATGCGGCGGGAGGGTGAGGGAGGGCCCGAAGGGGAGGGGGTCTTTTCAGGACATACCTCTGTCGTAGAGCTCACACATCCACCAAAGGTCTGACGTAGGAGCCAGTGTTTCGGCAGCAGCATACTCCCGGAGAGCCTGCACGCGATGCTGCCCGGCTATCGACTGAACCTTGCCGTGGTTAATGCCAGCCCATTCAAGGAAGGAAAACCCTCTACTGCTATCTCCAGTGTCGTAGCCGTCCGCCTGCGCGACGCTGATGCGTATGCGGCGTACTTCCTCGGCGGTGCAGAGGACGGCGATACCTCTAGGGCGAGGAATCGCGGTTAGAGCTTAAGCGACGTTAGTCCCTAACAGACATAGTGTAGCTTTAGTAAAGAATAAAGAAGTAAAATAGGTAAGTCCCTAGGTGTTACCTGGCCTACAGCCCAGGCCTAAGATGATAGGGTCTGTGTGATATGAGGGCGACGTTCCCTCGGTCCCCTAGACGCCTGTGTGACAGCCACCTCGCCACATTGTCGAATTTAATGCTGCAATACGTAATGCACTGCGGCCTAGTATCACTGCCCGGTATATTGGATACCTAGGCTGTGTGGTAGTTTTGATCACAAGGACACTGTACTTGTAAGTGCTTCAGAGTGCAATTAATCAGGGAAATAAAACTACTAAGCTACACTATACTTAGGACACCTTATACTACAGAGTCTCTAATTGTTCTACTTCCCTAGGGGGGTTAGCTCTTTATATATTTATACTGATAACTGTTGTCTTCAATGTTGAAAGGCTGATAGCCAGCCAACCCCGCCCGCTCACGGCGCTCAGTCAGCAGCTGAACATTGGCCTCAAGCGCCGTCAGACGTTCCATAACAGTAGCATCCTGAGATGGTCCGCCGGCGGACATCATATGGCGAATGTTGCCTTCTAGCCTATGAACCGTGGATAACAAGGTCTGAAGTTGATCCCAGCATGTATTACGTATTAGATGTGGTGATGCGTCGTCGAATGCGCAGGAGGAGGAGGGGGGGTCTGGTGGGATATTGTAGGGTTGCGAAGCGTCTGTCATAGCGGCTGAAAGCGTGCGAGCAGTCTCATCATCATAGGCCCTGACGTGGTGCGGCACTATCTGTCTTTGCGTGGGGTCCCAGGGGATATATGTGTTAACGGGGAAGGTGGGTGGTTGGGCCCCATGGTGGTTGTCGTGGGACGCGACGCCGGCATACGTTGCTTCGACTGCGTGGGGTGTAGGTGCTTCGGCCGAATGATCGGGCTCAACAGCCGACGTAACCGCAGTTGGTGCCCGAGGTCCGCGTGGGGTTGGGTCGGCTCTGCGGTGGCTGGCGTCTCGCGGTTTCTTTGCCTTCCGGGTTTGCTTGCGTGCAGCTGAGGACGCAACACGGCAGCGTCTGCGTTTTGGAGCGGTGCCGCCGTCGGCCGCTCGGCGTTTCCGTTTAGCGGTTCCCGGCCGCCCAGCCTCGTGCCGCTCCTGGTCGTCAGCCTCCCCCTCGTCCTCGTAGTCATCGTCGATATCGTCGTCCTTGTAGTGCTCGAGATACTCAATGTCCTCCTCATCGCCGTCCGCTGCACAGCCCTCCTCCTCATCCTCTTCATCTGATGTGTTGTCGTAGGGAAATTCGATGTCCCGCTGCCGTAGGCCAGTCTGGGCTAGGTATTCGGCTATCGCATACGGGTTCTTCCCTCGAACCTTTTCAAAGTCCAACCACTCATACTCTTCAACAGAATGCCCATGGAACTGGACCTTCAGCGTGCCTACGCAGGAATGGGCCAACACGCGAAAGATAGAAAGCTGCTCGTGCCTGATGCCGAGCACATGGTGTCTCGACTCGCCGGAGAGCTCCTTCCGCCTCTTCCAATAGTCCACAACCTTATCATTATCGATTCGCTGGGCTTCGGACTCGAAGATCTGGCGTCGTCGGACGAAGGTGATGCCTCGTAGGATGTCGGGCACTTCGAATTCAAGTCGGAAGTCGGGATCTTCATCTCTGAGGGGGTAGGCTCCAACAATGGCGCCAATCCTGAAGTCTGTGTTGGGTCGGACGTCAGCACTGACGGCGCTGCGCCGGTGTCGGCAGCAGGAAGGGAGGGGAGGGCATGCTCGACTCACCGTTCCAGAGCTCCTCAAGCTCAGCACCGCTTAATGTGCTGCTGGTCTCCTCGGTGCTGTTGTTTGTATACTCGTTGGCAACCTGGTCCGGCATGGCGCTGGTGGGATAGGGATAGAAGGATGGTAGGGGTATGAGGGTAGGAGGGGGGAAAGGGGGGGAAGGGGGGAAAGGCGGGAAAACAGAAGGAGCGATCTACTTTAGCCGTGTTCAGGGCAGACGCGCGGGAACAGTGGGTTTTTTAACATGGAGGAGCACATGCTGTGGTTGGGATAAGACACGCTAAAGAGGCCAGCAAAACACCAAACAGGTTAACCATGCCATGGGAGGGTGGAAATGAGTTGAGCGATACCCGCTGCAGCAAAACGCGGCCTCCCCTGCCCGCCCGCGGTGTATGCTGGGGCCAAGTGTTATCTTCCTCAACAGCGAACCCCTACCTTAGGTAAGTAGGTCTCCTTTACCTCAGCACCTCGGACGATCCTTCCTGGGCCAGGTGGTGCCGACCGGAGGTTCGGCGCGGCAGTACGTACTGGCTGGGTTGACCCTCGGAAAATCTGCGGGTGTGGATGGTGCCCACCACCTGGCAGGAACGGTACGTACCATCTCACCTCTGGAGGGGAGGATGTCCGAGGTCTGACTCTTAAGATTAAGTTCTCCAACCTCAGCATGGATGCATGTAATGACAAACTAGGTTGTATCAGGGAGAACCCATATGTTTAACTATGTTAGGTTAGCTCCCAGGGAATTTTACGCCAGGTTTTCCTTGTGGGTTGAGATAGAGTGGGTCAGCGTGTGTGCATGACATCCCGGTTGTCATGGTGTCCTCAAGAAAGACGAGCAAGGCGTTCTGACTCATGGTTGCAGAACAGCTTAAGCGGTTGAGACAGACCAATGTTCCGCTGTAGAATTACTTTTCTTCTTCTTCGGCTCAACTGATATCGCCCTGAGTGTGATAGCGACTGCGGTTCCAATGTGGGGTTATCCCACCAACTGCTGCATGATGCCAGTTCATTAGGTTCCCAGAACTTCTCAAATTCTAGCCGCATTGAATCTTTTGATTCGCTCTAAAAAAAAAAGTGTCGATCAATCAGAACAAGACTTAATTCGCTGGACCCCGCACACGCATATTCCATCGAGTGCTGAATGGAAGCCAGTATACCTGACCCAGAGACACAACCCCATTCTTTCATCACTATTACATCAGTACATCCCAAGGGCGTCACTTAGTCCGGCCCCACGAGGCGCCCGAGGTGGAGCCCGGCGCCCCGGGAGGTTTCCGACCTTTTGACGTGCCTACCCGCCCGTCAGAATTTTGTGATCTGCCGGAGACGCCTCTCGACCTCTTCCTCCTCCTCGCCCCCCCCCCGAGATCTGACCGAGAAGTGGGCTGAGTGGACGAACCCGGCGCCGGCCGTTTCGAAACTCGGGCCGCCGTCCCGGCACTCTCGAAGCAATAACTGGAGGGATACCTCAGCTGATGAGATTTACATCTTCCTCGGTATTTTGATTTATATGGGAATACACTCAGAAGTTGATATGAAGGGGTACTGGGCCAACTCCACAATAAAAAGAGGATCCCATCCACCGCTCTACCCGTTTCATGTCTCGATACCGCTTCTTCCTCCTTCTGCGCCAACTCCGAATATTCAATACAGCCGAGATCCCCGACTCGGAGCCTCCTGGGACCCGGCGCCGGGGCCAGCGCCGGGAAGATCGAATGCCGAAGGTCTACCGGCAGGTTAACGGCTGGTCCGCTCAGATCCAAGAAGTCGGCGACTACGTCTTCCGGCCCGGCTCCGGGGACCGGACTCACCGTTGACGAGGCTATGGTCGGGTTTACGGGCCGGTCTCTGGAGACGACGACGATACCGACGATACCGACGATACCGACGAAGCCGACCCCGACCGGCGTTTAAGATCTGGATCCTAGCCCGGTCGGGCTACTGCCTCCGGTGGCTCTGGCATGTTCACGGCGAGGGGCCGCACGGGTAATCTACCAGGCCCGGCCGGCGCCCGGCGATATGGAGGCCCGGCAAACGGCGTTGACGCCGACGCAGCGGGTTGTAACCTCCCTGGTAGCCCTCCTCCCAATGGCTGTTGACCGTATATTCCTCGATAATCCATTCGCATCGACGAAGCTCTTCCGGGCCCTCCGGGGCCAGAATATCGGCGGCACGGGCACCTGCCGGAATGACGCCGGGATCGACGAGACCCTAGTGGCCGAGAAGGAGGACGACGGCAAGGGGATCCCGTGGGGTACTGTACATGCATGCAATGCCGACATCTGATGGGCAGGTATGAAACCATAAACAGCTTTCGCTGGTGCTGTCCATCCACACCTAATAATCTGTTCGTTGAATCACTTCTATAGGTCAGACAGTTTACTTGGAAAGATAATGCCCTCGTCCTCTTCCTACCTCTCCCGTCTTCCGAGAGACCTCCGAAATCTCCCGGCGCCGCCGCCGCCCTGCCGGCGACTCCCCCGCAAAAAGGGCCGCCCGGCAGGTCTTCGGCGCCAAAGTCCGAAAAGACCTCCCGATCCCCACTGCCATCGACGAGTACAACCATAATATGAACGGCGTCGATACGAGCGATCAGATGAGGTCGTATTATCAATACGGTAGACCAATCAGAAGAGGCGGCTGGCAAGCACTTGCCTGGGACTTCCTTCTCGAAGTCATACTTGTGAATACCTTCCTTCTCCAGACCTGGGGCAAGCCCGAATGGAGACGCGTAGAGAGCCAACTACTATGGCGCAAACAGCTTTCTGCCCGGCTAACTCAGCGCTATGGATCGTTGGCAGAAGCTCGGCGTAAGGCTCGCTCTAGGAGGGCTACAGATCAAGGGAATGACTCTCTTGCGTGGCACTACCGTACTCGAGGTCGGCGTAGGGGTTAATTCACCCAGCGTGGCGTGCAGTAACCTCTCCACTGTGCGAGAACGAGTGCTGTTGGGCGTCGTGTCTCTGAATAGCCTCAGAAGGCGCATATGGCGAAAGTACCCTGGGCTGGGCTGCCTGGATTGTGACGTGTCTATATGTATGTGGCAGTGGAGGTTGCGGGTGCAACTTCCACACCAAGGATATCTGGTAACCTGATAGAAGTATCCATTATGAATTGATATAATTGGGCAAAAGAGGGGCCTAGAAACGTCTCATTGGCCACGTCTCCGCAGGCAGATATACCGGCGTCATTCGGCACTCGATGGGACACAGGCGTCGTGCAGCAGTCGATGGGATAGGAGAGGCCTGCGGGTCCAGGGCACAGAACCGTCCATAGCGAGGACTCGGCGAGTACGGGAACGCTTAGGGCCGAGCTGCTCGCTGATAAAGGCGTGACTTGAGTTGCAATACTTGCTATGATAGTGCTGTCACACTGAGGTTAATGAGGCTTGTTTGACGGCGAGCAGGTCAGGGGACTAATAGCGGATGATGGTTTAGTCTGACTTACTTCCCCTTGTTTCTGCGAATTAAAAGCCCTAAAAGGTAGTGGATTTGGAGAGAACTGGGCTGTGTTTGTACTGACGTTGTCTCGCACTTGATGAGATAGCAGGGTGCTGCTCTAACCTTGAAACGGCCAAGGTCATCATCGTTAGAGCTAGCTACTTAGTCTTCATCCTCGTCATTGTCGAAGTAAGGCCTAACCATCCGAACCCCCTCGCCACTGCCTCCCTCCCGCACACGTCCCCCACCTCCTTCTATCTCATAGTCATATTGTGTACCATCATCCATAGTCCCACAGCTATCCTCATCGCTATCGTCGTCAGTATCACCCTCTTCACTATCTTCTAACCTACCATCGGTCGAATCGTTATTATGTTGATGAGTGTTGTTCTCTTGACGAGCCTGCTCTTGCCGGAGCCCCTCTTGCTGGATCCGTTCCTGCAGGGCCTGCTCTTGCCGGGGCTTCTCTTGCGGTGACTGCGACTCGGGACCGGCTTCCCCGTCCCCGTGGCTGTTCCCTTGTTCCGCTTCTGGCCGCTGGCCACCCTGGCGATCGTCCACGACCCATCTGGATTTGCTAGCTGCAGACCGAGCAAGCTCTAGCACCTTTTCCGAATAGGTGCTGGCAGGCAGTTTCCAGCGTGACCTGCACTTGTGCCATTGAAGGTGCGCGACATATTTCTCATTCTCCCTCATCGCATCTGGCGACAGTTGTGGCTGTGCCTCTGTCTCAAACGCATCTCTAGCGCGCCCCTCGCTTACTAACGTCGGGATGAGGACACCTGCTGAGAATGCAAAGAAGACGCCGCCCTGGGGGTCATCGCTAGCGGAGACCTCTTCTCGAAGCAGACAGTCTATGTTACATCGATGATCGCCTGTGAGCTCCTCTTTCCTGAGAAAGGTATCCCATCCTGCCCTGTACTCTTGGGCTCCTTTTTGCTTTGGTTTCAGACAGAGGTCTATCTTAGCGTAATAGGCGGTGATGACGAGGTGGCCAACGCCGTAACGTGGCAGGATCGAATAGTCCCCATCTATATCGCGGGTACAGAAACCTTTGTAAAGGCCATCGTAGTGTATCCGAGCATGAGACGGCTGGGGAAACAAGACGAAGTAGACAGCTCTAGCTTCAGACATAACGTGAATAGGTAGGCTTTCGAAAGAAATGGAAAACTGAGTAGGCAAGGCAAGGCAAGGCAAATGTTGCTCAATAGTATATGTTGTCTTCTGTTGTGGTAGTTTAGTGAAACCAGTGCTGTCGATGATAAGGTAAGTACCTTGGTACACACGTGTTGGATATGATAAGAGTGTGATGCGGTTGTAATAATGGTGCGGATGGATGGTAGTATATAGGTGTGTGGCCCTGATGTGTAGGCCTGCTAGCTAGGTTGGCTGGGCTGAATACGCCTGCGTAATTATGCTTGCTTGATATATATGCTGGGGGTGGGCGGGGGGTGGGAACGAAGAGTTTGGCATTGCTTGGTAAGGTATTACAAGCAACAAGGTGCGCCTCCAGGCGGCAAACTGCGGAAGAAAAGTTAGAAGGGAAGGAAGAAAGAAAGGGTATTACAAGATGGCTCAAAGTTATCATGCTACCTTAACAAAGGGTGGTGGGGTGGTGTGCTATTTATAGGAAACTCCTTCTTTGTAGGTGCTATAGGTAGGTACTTTATGAATTAACTAGTGCTCTTATCTGTCTGTTATATATATATGGATAACAAAGGCAGCAACAAGCACTCCCTGTAGATACAGGGGGGAGGAAGAATAAGTGAAGGGTGTTCATATGCAGGGTATGCAATTGCATCCGGCAGTATCAGGTGCTATAATTAGTAGGAACAATACGTGGGTGTTGCACATGTGTATTACGAAGAGCCTGGAAGGTAGGCGGGGGAGGATGAACAGGGGTGAGGGACACAGCATTAGCATTCCAAGCACGCTGTTAGGGGACCAAGGTTCTTTCTGCGGTGGTCATACACACTACGTCGGCCTACGTAGGTGGCCTTGAAGACATGTTAATGTTTCATATTAAACCCCATCAATAACTAACATATAGGACAAAATACTCAATTTAACGAATATGCTATAATGTCTTATCTTATAAGGACGTGGAGCTGACCTGACAGAAGTATAGTGTTCAGATAACGAAGACAGCCAGCTTTGGTGGCCCGTGGGGGGACAAATCCAGAGCGGAGGCGCCGCGCAGGGAGTATATTTTATTGCTACGAGGGACATCATAACCATGGAAGGTCGTTCTATGATAGCAACTATCATATCACACGTGGTCCCAGCCTTAACACAGGAGACCTTGTGATGTAGGCATGGTGACGACAACGCTAACCGTCGGCCTACTTAGGAATCAGCGGAGGCTAGAAGCCGCTCCATGAACCAGCCGACCTCGCCATCGCCTTCGCTCACGGCCTTCTGACTCCGCGTCTGCTTTATCACGTCCTCCTGAGCATCCCTCTTCACTGTCATCATGAGATTGATGCATCGTCGTCGCTGCCCGACGCGGAGGACCCTCCCGTACGCCTGGTCACCCCTCATTGTACTAAATGGGATGAGCGGCTGGATGATGATGTTGGCAGCCATCTGTAGTCCGTCAAGGCCCGTTCCGGCGGCATTGTAGGTGGATACAACGACCCTTACGGTGCGCTGCGTATCGTTGGCCTGCGTGATCCAGGCGAGCGCGACGTCCCTCGGCGTGAGGCTATCCCTGGGGATCGTGCCGAAAGCATCGTCGACGGGTAGGTGAAGCACGCTGAGGGGCAACTCGCTCACCGGCTCGTCGGGCGCTTTCGCTTTCAGCCTGTCCTCCGCAAGACGCGCTAGGTGCTGCAGGGCGATAGCCACGTAGAGGGCAATGCTGGGGGTCTCTAAGAAGACAACACCATGATGCGGTGTCAGCTTGGATGGTGGCCGCGTGTGTTCGGGGTGGTCGGGGTCCCAGTGGAAGCTGGTCCGCGGAGCCTCTTGAGTGAAGTACTCGAAGATCTTCTCGATGCGGTAGCATTCGAGGCCTGGGCCGCTCGCCTGCGTCACCTGGCGATGCAGGCGATGGAACTTCTGCATGCGTTGGGCGCCGGTCTCGTCATCCGGCGGCGGGTCGGGGTAGTCCCGGAGATCTGGAGGAGACCAGGCATGGATGGGCTGTCCCCTCTGCCTCCTCCTCTTCTGCGTTACAATGGATTTGTTACAGCAGGCGAGGATATGTCTGAGGACGGGCCTGACGATGGGGTACAGCTCTTCAGCTTTCAGCAGCTCTAGCTGGTAGGTATTCCTATCGCCGAGGACGTGGGGGAAGAAAGAGGCCAGCTTGAGGCGTTTGTACCCCTCTACTATCTTGATGTGGCTGCTGACCCAGTGCCAGGAGACCGTCCTTGCGCACATGAGTTCCTCGATGGCGTCCTCCGGTAGGTTCTTCCGGATGTCCCTGGCAACCTTGTCCAGGTTCTCAAGGTAGACCTGTGCGTCCTTGAGCGTGACGGTCGGTTCCCACCGCGGCGGCAGGCCGCGCAAGATACAGGCGCCGCCGACTGTGGAGCTGGGAAGCCGCCTGATCATGACGTCTGAAACGCAAGCCGCCTTCCTCCCCAGGAACTCCCGGTAACGCCTTGTGGTCTCGGCCTGCCGGGCTGCTAGTTCCGGCGGGAGCTGCGTGCCCGCCTTACCGGCATCCTTCCTCAGCCGGTTGAGATCCCTGTGAATCCCGTCCGCCTCGTCCTGCAGGTCGTCCAGTTTTTTATACGTGTTTCGCTGGGATTGTGTCGAACGGCGGATGAGGCATAGAGGACCCTTGAACCCGGTCGGCGGTTGTTTGGCGACGGAGGCGCTCGCGTAACAGAGGAAGGGGCCGGCCGGCCTCATGCGGACCAGACCTTCAAGCCGTTTGTTCTTCTTGGCCTTGTGGCCTACGACCTGATGCCACTCGTCGACAAAGATGACGCTGAAGCTGATGCCGATGGGCCACTCTGTCATGACGGCCTTGATAATTTTGATGCTGTCGTTCCTCAGGACGGTCTTCACCTTCATCTCCGCCTCCGTCGGAGTTTTTTTCGGCTCGAGCCATGCGGGCGTTTTGGGTTGAGAAAGGACGGTGGTCGAAAGGATGAAGAGCATCAGGGGCTCGGTGTCAGGGACGGTCGCGTGAGTCAAGCGTAAATCCACCCCGCTCTCTAGCTGAAGAGGGGTTGAAGGATCGAAAAGACCTTCCAGGGTGACGTCAAGATGCTTGAGCTTGTGACCGCCAGGGAGACCCTTGAACAGATAGCCTGGCCGTTGTCGGTTAGGACAACTATTTAGATCGTAAACCGCGCTGACGTTACCGCGGAATCTAATCAACTCCCCCTCTCTATGACTGGATTCTGGTAGGGATATGGCCTTGACGAACTTGTATTCCTTGCCGTCTACCTCAATACGTGCCTTAAAGAACTCCTCGGCCCTGGCGTGGTGCTGTCGGACAAGGCTCAATGGTGAAACGAGCAGGTGTGGCATTGCGGACTGCAGCTTGGTGTGTTGGGCCAAGCGGGCCAGCTGCTGGCTAAGACTCCCTGGACGGCAGGTGCAGCGTATCCAGAAGAGGAAGTCAGCCGGGCAGTCCTCCCGGCCGGTGTCACCCCTAGCATGCAGTTCAGGGTGGTCTGCGACGTGCAACTCGCACAAGCATATGAGCCTCAGGGTTGCGGTGAGGATAAACATGACTCGGGTCTTGCCGTAGCCGGCCTCGTTTGCAAGGAAGCACCCGTCAACGGATGGGTCAACAATGCGCTTAAGCATGAAGTAGGCGTCGAAGTACTGGTCAGGTCTTGCCATCTGCCGGGCGCCCAGCATCGTGAGGGCTTCCCGGTCGTTGTCGCTAATAGGCTCTCCGCTATAGAAGCGTCCTACAACCTCCATGCTGATGCCGTAGAAGTCGGCTGCTTTGCTGTGCTCGTCCGGGTTGTCAGCGGTCTCAATAGCCCGGCTGAAAGAGGGGTCGGCGTCGGGATTCTGACCCAGGGCGGACTCGTCCCCGGCCGCCTCGTCGTCGGGCTTGTCCCCGGCCTCCTCGTCGTCGGGTAGGCCCAGGGCCGCCGTCCCTTGAGGTGGCGTGGGCGACACCGCGGGGTGGAGGAGGCTCATGGGTGGGAAGGTGGGGTTCGGCGACCCATCCTCCGGACCCGGCGCCGGCTGCTGAGGGCTCTCTTCACTATCGGTGGAGATGTCGATAACATCCCACGGCTCCGGCTGCTGAGGGCTCTCTTCACCATCGGTGGAGGTGTCGATAACATCCCACGGCTCCGGCTGCTGAGGGCTCTCTTCACCATCGGTGGAGGTGTCGATAACATCCCACGGCTCCGGGGAACGTTTGTGAAGCGTGTTGGGTGATGGGAGGCCCCAAAGCGCGTAGTCCGGAGAGGCTGGAGGCGGGAGGGTACTGGTCGCCGCGTTATACCTGTAGACGAGCTGTGACAGGTTATAGGGTGCCGCGCGCCTCTGCATGGCGGCGAAGACCATGGGCTCTCCTCTCGCGTTGGGGGCATCCGAGGAGAGCCATCCTACGAAGGAGGCCCATGAGTCCTGCCCGCCGATCCGACGCGGCTTCCCATCGGCGTCCAGCGGACGGATGACGAGAAGGAGGTGGCTCGCCAGGGAACCGTTGCCGTTACAGCAAAGCTCGAGGAGCGCATCAAGGCTGTACTCGAGGTGGCCGCGCCGGGCCTGGGCGGGGCGCTGGGAGACCGCCGGCAGCAGATGCCAGAAGAAGCGGCAGGGGGGCTCGTCGTCGTCATCATGGGGCGCAAGCCAGCCACGGCGGGCGGCCGCGGGGTCTGCTTGACGGCGGCCAGGCGACTCACGACCAGGCGACTCAGTCACTGCGTCGGGCGAGAGGGTGAGGACCAGGAACCTTAATCCCGAGACGGGGTCCTCCCCTTGTGGTAGAGCGTCCGGCGTGCCTTCAACCCTGCGTCTCTTGGCTGCTCGGGCTGTTGAAGGTGCAAGCGGAGGAGGATGACTGCTGTGAGGGGGGGATGAAGAAGATCGGCGGCGACGGTTGGACGGGGTTGGTGACGGCGCGCGGCTCATGGAGAATATGGGTGGAGATAGCAGCAGCGGTGCTGGCGGTAGTGAGGCTGTTGCACCTCTCCAGGAGAGAGAGAGAGGGGGGGAGAGGGAGGAAGGAAGGAAGAAAGAGAGTACGTGCGCGCGCGCGCGCTTGTGTGTGTGTGTGTGTGTGTGTGTTGCAAATGAAGAGCGCTGGCAGGATGCTCGCGTGGGTCACCCAGGTATATCCAGGCGTGATTTATATAGATGCTAGAGCAACCTAAGGCTACCTCCTCTGTCCAGGGTTTGCTGTTTGTTGTGTCAGCCTTGACTCTCCCACGGCCTTCAAAATGCGATCTATAGGGCGAGGGGCGTGTTTGGTCAGTTGGCATTGGGGAGGGAGATTCGTGATCCCCTTCAAGCGGCCTAAAGCTAGCTAGGCCTAGACACCTAGGTTGGTAGAAGCTTGGGGAAGAACCAGAGGTGGGGGGGGGGGCTTGGAGACGCGCTTCTGTTATGACCAATGACTCCAGTATGGACAAACATATGTATTGTTCGACGAAAAGGGTATAAGAAGTTGTCTGTGTCATGTCACGCGGGCCCTAGAGCGAACAACGAGGTGTAAGCTCGACCGGTTATTTCGGGCGAAACTTGGTAGCGATAACAGAAGCTGGTGGTGGGGAGTGCGCGCCCTACATCAATATGAGCTTGCCGAAGGTGGGTTAGTTATAATCCATTGTGGAATAGGTAATATCATTTAGCCATGTTTGCTGATGTTTGGGGGTATTGTTCCATGGACACAAACGTAACAGGGATCAGCCCCTGCGCGTGCTACATATGCATGACATTGATTCATCCGGAGCTGGTAAGGTACCTATGTACCTAATCGTCCAAGCCCTCAGGTCTCTACGTGTTATTCAGATTTAGTTCATTCAGGACCTGGTCCTGTGCCCCGTTCAGCGTCCCTTGGAGTGTTGAAGATGATGGAGAATGGTCTGATAATAGCTGCAAGGACTAGGGCAGGCATTTAAATGGAGTAAAGTGCTGGGGCCTCCTAGATATGATTACACAGACAGACGAGAAATCCCGTTATCCTTATTTTCCTCACCTTGTCTCCCGTTTGGTAGACAGCCTGCCCCCAACGCTCCTCCCCTCCTCCCCTCCTCCCCTCCTCCTCTCCTCCACTCCTCCACTCCTCCCCTCCTCCACTCCTCTTTCCCGCCATCCCATTCCAACGTTTCTCTCTCTCAATAAAAAGTCTCGCAATATCCACAGCCAGTATCAACAACTATATCTACTGAAAATGGCCAAACTGTGGGACTTTCGTCGGGTGGAGAAGATGTGTCAGGATACGAATCAGGAGAGCGACATCATCGGAGATAAGAACACCTCCGTCCGCAATATCGAAGGAACCAACTATGTCTATGTTCGCCTTCCACCGGGGCATGTCGCCTCGTCCGAAAATGTGGCCCATTCAAAGGAAAGAACGACAATTGACCGCTTCGAGCCACCAGACTGGCTGGCTCCAGGGCTTGGGCGAACGAGGGTGTGGACTGCGAAAATGTGGCCTGGCCTCAGCTGGCTCGACCTGCCAGCTTCGCTGCGTGATTGCCAGTGGTTTCTCCACGACCAAGACAGCATGGATAAGGAAGTAAGCTCTATCCTACGCCATCTTTACAATCTCAGACACACCATCGTGGGGGGACTCGCACCAAGGGTGGATGAGCTCAGGGCAGGCGCGGCCTTCGCCTTTGGGGATTCGAGCGATGTGTACGTCGACTTCAGCACTGCTGCGAGCGATGAGATGGCGGCCAGAAAATGGCCAAAAGAAGGGGCTGTGAGGACCCTGGCTAGCAGCTGCCGCTGGATGGTGTTCGTGATGGGGTCGGAGTCGGCAGTAGCCAACGGGGGCGATACCAAACTCGGACTATATTCGGCCTTGCTTGTGGACCAGTGGACCTTCAACAACTACTTCTACGATAACGATTCGAGAGACGGCCCAGGGCCGGCCATGGGGAGGCTGGGAACGCTCCAGAAGCGGGTTAAGGCCTTCTACGTCACCCAGACCGGCACGAGGAAGGTCGCTAATCTTTTGGACAACCGGCTCAGGATTGCGGAGTGCGACCAGATCAAGTCGGTCGCGTGGTCCTCGGGCGTCCTCCTGCTGGACTGGCTCTACCTTATGTTCGGCACGAGAGAGGTCTCTGATGATAACCGGACGCAACCACCTGCCGCGCTGTGGGCCGCCAAGCTCGGGAGCTTCCTGCGCGAGATGTCGGAAATCACTGTCCTCTGGAAGGGTAGACCACCTGCGCTGGGACGGACGAATCCGACAAAGGATCGGTCGGATTACGAGACAGCTGAGAGGCAACAGGACAGGCCGCGGCAACATGACGGCAACATGAACAACAGCCCAGACGACAGAAGGCGCCGCTGGGAGAGCAGCGACCGGGGGAGGGGCCGGCAGGGACGCAGGCTGGACGAGCCCAGAAAGAACATGTGGAACGAGGACCTCGGCAGGGCTCTCGTCGAAGAAGCCCAGGTACAGGATTCATCGAACGGCCATGTGAGACCTTGGACATCGGTTCAATGGAGGACGTGCGAGGAGGGTGAGATGGTCGGCTGGGTTGCTAAGGGCCGTTTTAATCCTTACCCGCCCCGGAACTGCCCCCGGGACACGCCGTGGCCGGGAGAGCCGACCGCAGAAGGCATACCATTTCCCGTCAGCTACATAAAAACACTAGGGGAGCAGGATTCACTAGTGCAACGTTATGCTAGTGCTTTTGACGAGGAGCTGTTCTTCGGCTCGCTTGAACCTAAGCTAAGCTACCAGCAAATGTGCTGGCTCTGGAATGCGCAAAATCACTTGGGGACGACGAAGCGCGAGTACCTTGATGACAACGACCTCCGCGCGCTAGGAGCGCTGTTCCTGCAGAGGTTCTCGGAAGAGGATCGCCTGAGATCGCCTCCGGCGGTGTTCATCCCTAGCAAGTTATCCGGTTTCGACCCTACAGGCTTTACTCTTGACAACCCTGATTGTACGGACTATGTTGTGGGCCTGGAGGGTGGAATGGAACTGGATCTTCTGAAGGAGGCCGACTTCAGCGTTAACATACAAAACGACGGGTTTTCGCATTGGACGGTGCTTCTGGTGGACCAGACTACGTGCACGCCGTATTACTATGACTCAATGGGGGGGTCAGGCGACGATGCGATACGGGTGGATTTCGGCCGGCTGATTAGGTTTTACAAGGAGAGCGGGCTTGACGAGAGCCTGTGCTGGCTACTTGCTAAGAACGCATCAGTGGTGAAGACAAGAGGGCAGTATGGTGACTCACTGTGCGGTCTATACCTGATCGACTTTATAAGGCAGGTTGTGAGAGAGGGACAGCTGTTTCCTAGGCTGGAAGAGAAGCCAAGGGAGGAAGCTGAGCAAAGGCGGAAAGAGACTCAAAGGGGGAAAGAGGTACGAGAGGGAGAAGAGCGTGCAGCTGAGCTCCTACGAACGTATGTGAACATGATCACGCAGGAGTTCTGTGCATGCCCGACCGAGGAGGGTAAGTCGACATACCTACTAAAGCAGACCTGATATGAAGATTATATATAGCCCTGATGAGTGTGGTCTAGTAGTAGTAACATGAAGGTATCAAGAGTGTGCTTAGTGTTTTTAGGAGTTGATGTTGATCTTATGCGTAATTCTCTGTAGTTAAGGAACTCTAATAAGCCTTCAAAAGCGTGCTCTTCACAGGAAGAGGCTTATAACGACGATAGAATGTGACGACAGTCCCTAGTGCAACATGGGCGTCTTCTATTGGAAGGCAGCGCCCGCTATATAGCACGCAAGCCTATCGAGTTTAATCGATCAATCAATCGATTAATTTAAAAATCAAACCTGTTACGTGGCAGTCAAGGTCAAGCCATGTTGATTATATCGACGCGCTTGACAGGAGGAGGCGTAGGGTCCTCCAAGGCTTGATAGAAAATCCGGAGGGTTAAGAACCTAGCCCGATTACCCAGTATCCGTGGACCTTGAGGTACCTTACCTTGGTGCAAAGCAGCCTGGCTCCGAATAATGTAGTAGAGGAGCCTCTTGGAGCCACCTCAGGCTTTGAGGCCCCTTTGAGCCCCTCTAAGCCCCCGGGCAGCCTGTATGTATGGCCTCACTGGGGACCCTACCTACCTAGGTAAGGTACTCTACAGAGCCCCCTGCTGAGGCCTCCCCTGAGAAGCCCCGCCCTCCAGGGTCCTCCTATGTATCCCCTCTAGAAGCCTTCCTTCTAGAGGCCTTCCCCTTCTACACGGCATCGCAACGCTTACCTATGCTTCCTACTAACATGACAAAAAAAGCGCACTCCAGCCCAGACCCTATCTTTCACACATGGTTGAGGTGTGTTAGGACCGTTGACTTAGGTAGCGTACGGGGCTCTAGGTACTGCACTCAACGTCCGGCTCGCTGTGTAGCAAATCACAAAACCACGGCTAGTCGGTCGATGAATAGGTAAGACTGGAACGGGGGGCTATACAGCAAGCCTAAGTCGACGAGTAGTGAGTGCCCCGGGGGCCCAGCGCAGCTGATGTGATAGTAGGTGGCTTTTGTTGTTAGCTACGATACGCAGCAGCCTTCCCCACACATCTAGTGGAGATCAATGACCCTAAGGTGGGCGACTTACTAAGGAGCATACATAAGGTAGGCGTCCAGTCCAGATTAGGTTGAGCTACCGCGATAATTCGAGTGGCCTCCTTTCCGCGAAGATCGACCATGAGGTTATTTTCTTTTTTTTTCTTTTTTTTTTTCTCTTTTTTTCCCCCCCTTCGTTGCTAGGGACTTGACGTCCATTGGAACATCTGATGGCAAACTGTGAAAAGGAAGTCAGCAGGTGCTAGAGGGGAAGAAAAAAAAAATAAAGAAAAAAGAAAGAGAAAGAAATAAGAAAGGGAAAAAGAAAAAAAAAAAAAAAAAAAAAAAGAAAAAGGAAGAAAAGAATAAGAGACTGTTTTCTCAGTACCTTGCTTTAGATATATATTGCTGTTTTTCCTTCTACCTTCCTGTTGAAACATGATTATCTCCACGTACCTAACAGGACAAAGGAAAGCACTCATCTTAGTACTGAATCAGTAGAGGAAGGAAAAGCGTATAATTCTAAGTGCAATAAAGGCATAGACGCACGTAAATACAAGACGCTGAACCAGACTTTATGCAAGTTCCTAGGATACGCACATTACCAGCTGCACTGGCTATAGTTCTCGGAAGGGTTAACCGAAGTGTCGAGGCATCGGACTGGAGTAGGTACCTTACGCAGCTACATACCCGAAGGAAAGATATCCGGGTTTTTCGACCTCAGTGCGGCCCGTTCACATATGGCGTTTAACACAAAGCGACGCTTGCTTTATATGGACTTACTGATGTAGGCTCCCAATAAATCGGGATAGGGTGTAGAGGTAGTTAGGGTAGCCGGTATTTTGACGGAGGGAAATCGGTATACACTTATTGCCCGCCCTCATTAACACAACCACGAACTTCTAACCACTGACCCTAACTTACCCATAATCCTAACTTCCTAACACGACCCTAACCCCCTAGCCCTTACCGCCTAACCCGAGTACTCGAGTTAAGTACGTCTTTATACGATTTTTATTCGTTTTTCTAGAGCCTTTTTAAGCCTTCTAAAAAGGTAGGATATGTTATTAGGGTGTGGAGCGTGAGCTGACTAATACACAGCGCACTGACGTTTTTTGTAAGTAAGTGGGCGATATACCGATTTGAGTCCGTCAAAATACCGCGCTACCGTAGTTAGGGTCGCTTTAACGCCTCTATGAACGCCGACGATGAGAAGCGTAGCATTTGCCCGTCTGGGCATATCAGGAAAACAATTCCGATTGGGGAAGGCCAAAAGGGTACTCAGTTCATCATCTCTCTCCTGCTAAGGTACTGTGTGGTATGTAGATGAGGTAACCTCTGTGGCTACTAGATAGGCGTAAGAGGACCTATGTGATCAGCAAGGTCCCGTGGTGCCTGGGCAGTGGCGTTAAATACAAGAAACGCTAGAATAATATCTAATCTTATAGCCATAAAGGTAGTAAGATGCTACCCTAGAAAGGAAGGCGGCGGTAAGGTGTTAGATGCAGAGTTCGACTATATTGGAGTTAGATTGAATTCTATCCCCATGTATTGAATATTGTGGTTATAAGGTGTTTGGAACCCTTTCCCCCTCAGCCGGCATTGTCGTATTCCTTGCTATTTGGTATATTCACTCCTCTATATCGGCTGCTTTTAACTGAGCCTGAAAGTTAACTAGTATATACCCACTTTTCCAGCCCCTTCCCTTATCTGCCTCATAGGACGTACCGCTCAGGTAGTGGAACCCTAGGCATTAAGTATGGAGGTTTACTATTCCTACGCCTCCTCGATGGTGTGTAAATGGCCCTGAGAACAACGTGGCGACTAAGTAAACAATTTTTTCATGTACAGGTATAATCTATTAGAAGGGGATTCGGGACATGTGAGGCAGGCATAGGATAGGGCCTCATCCGCCCCTAATCACCTAATGTTTCTAATAAGTAGGTGCTATCCTATCCCTTTTACAACATTGTGATCATTGGACTCGCTTATCAGGTGCGCGACCCTGTGACCTAACGCGGTCCTCTTTTCTCCCCTTCCCTTTTTGTGACCCCTTTTCCCTATTATATCTTTGTAACTATCGTCCACCTATCCATTACGATCTACCTTATCCTACCTTTTACCTGGCGAACAACTGGCCTTTAAGTGTCGCCCGGAACTGATATAAGTGGCAAGCCGCAGCCTAGTGGACGTTGTATGTCTCAGATATACAGCTTTATCATCTCCCAGTAGTATATAATAGAATGGAATCATACCATGAGGGAAATACGGGGATATCCCCTTTGACCTCCAAGGCTGAAGTGAGGTAAGTCAGCTTAAGCCCTTAGACGTAGAGGGCCATGTGTAGGGCTATGCTGTGCGGGCTGTTTTTTGCAAGGAAGCTGCGAAAATAAGTAAATGGTATGACTGACGAGAGCATTAAAGATACAACTGCTGGCCATCGTCAGGCCCATCTATAGAAGACATGTTCGCCAGCAACCTGGGACATGAGACGGCCGTCCCAGAGGGGTGGGACGTCGCGTACGCAGGGACCGCGCCAGCGATCAAGCTACCCATCGAGATCTGGCTACACATTGCAGACATGGCCTCGCTTCGGGACCCACGCGAGTGGTGGACGACGGTAGCTAGACTAGCACAGGTCAACATGTATCTCAACATCCTGTTCCAGGGTACCTTATACCGTCGGGCGGTGCGCCTGCGTCTGCCGCACATCACCATCGTGGCCGCAGCAGAAGGCAACTTAGCCACGCTCCGGACAGCGGCCTGGTATGGGGCGGGTCTCAGCGGGAGGCTGTGTGGACTAGTTGTCCACGACAGGCCGAGGACCGAGGTGTTAATAGGGGGCATACCAGGGCTTCCGTACGGTTCTTGGACGTCGCCGCTCCATGCGGCGTGCGCGCGCGGGAACTACGATACCGCCGCATGGCTCCTGAAGTAAAGGGTCGACATGGAGGGGGTGGCCGACATGACCTGCCTGTGCATAGCTAGTGCCGGTCGCCACATATCCGGGGAAGGGGTGTCAGGCCTGGAGGGATGCCACCCCAGGTCAACGCCGCTCCACATAGCGATCTGCCATGGGTATGAGTCGATCGCTAGGCTCCTCCTGTCAGCGGGGGCGGACCCGCGCAACGTCCTTGTCCACAAGGACCACGGCGGGCGGCAAGAGGGGCAGGGCGCCGAGGCGTCGCCGGCGGCCAGTGCTGCTGCGGGAGATACCGGCACGAAACGGCAGCTCGGCGGGCCTCGGAGCAGTGCCAGTGACAAGATCTGTCGCGGGGTAACGGCCTTGCACACAGCGGCGGAGCATGGTCAACGGGGGATGGTGGAGCATCTCGTGCGGGACGTCGGGTTGTCGGTGGACAAGATGGATTGCTGGCATCGTACGCTACTGTGCTACGCGGCGATGAGTGGTATCGGTTTCCCGGCGGTGCAGGCCTTGCTCCATCTCGGCGCGGACCCGAGAGGAGGCCAATCACGTGACCTATCGGCAATGTCCGGACCCCGCCCGGAGTGCCGAACCCCACTAGACTGGGCACTGCTCTACGGCAGGAAGAACGCCGCTCTCTTTCTGCTCGACGCCGCTGGCCTTGCGTGGCATGATAGAGCGCGGCCGCGCGGGCAACCGAACGGGAACGGGGACGGCAACAGCAGCGGGTACGGGAACGGGAGTGGGGGCAGGAGCGACCCAGTCTTGAAGACGCTGTTCCGTTTGCTCAAGAAAGGGCGTATATTGACAAGGGTACGGACGGAGCTGGTTGAGGGAGTGACACCGTTCCTGGGGCTGTGGATCCAAACCACCCGTCGCAACTACAGAGCGAGCCTGGGACATGGTGACGTTGACTCCGAGTTGTGGACGGCCTATTTCTACGCGCTGCAGAACATGGATCTACAAGAGGACGTCTTGGAGGAATTGCGTCCGTCTGGGCCTGATATCAGGCTCCACACCTTCGACCAGGAACTCGGTCTGCTCGGGAGGGACGCGCATAAACCTTTTCTAGATCGCGCATTCGTGTCTTGCGGCACGATGGCTCTCTGTTTCGTTATTGGCGACGTCAGCCCAATGCCGGCTACCTATATCCAAAATCGCGTCCGCTGGTTATTAGACAAGGGGGCCCAGGCGGCGATGAGGACCGTTGCGGCTGACGAACCGCTCCCCATGGCATGCATCTTTGCGAGGATGGCGGCGGTGGCTACAGCCAGAAGGGGCGATATTCCTGCGGGATGGTCCTGGGAATCAGGGCCCGCCCGAGGGCCCTTGCGTGCCACAGCACGCAAGGAGCTGATGCGGCTACTGGCCGTTGCAGAGGACCTCGTGGAGACGAACGGCTGGAATGGCTGTACTGTGGGTGGTTCGCCCTGCTATGAGAGCATGATGACGGTCTGTCGGGCGTACGTCAGGATGGTAGGCGCTGTTAATAGCGTCTCTATACCGGATGCGACAGCTATTCGACGGCGGATGCAGAGCATGATGCCTGCGTCAGTGAGATTGGTGGTGTCTGGTATGATGAGGTAGAAGGAGCAGGTAGGGAGCTGTGAGACTTTGAAGTCTTTGCTGGGGATAATGATATGTTGAGTGGTACCTAAGTAGGGTAGTATAAGAACAACGCATAAGTCTTTTCGCTTTTATTTATATGAGTAATATTCACAGTACTACATACCCCTGTTTATCTGGATAGAGTATGATGTAGTTAGCCTCTTGTACGCTGTACCTAGGTATGAGTACTGAGGTAGGTGGAGATAGGCTAACAGTGCCGTTTGCGCTCCGTAAGCCGGTTAAGGGGTGGGAGGGTTTAGAAGTACAGGGTACTTCCGATAGAAATATAGGGCTGGTATTATTATAAAATAGAGGCAAACGATGAGGAAAGTAAGAAAAACCCTAAGAACCATGAATACGTATAGAGCCAAGGTTATAGCGATATGGCCATCCGTAGCCGTTTGTTCATCTAAGACAGAGCATGTCGCCATTTTTCACATGAGACACCGCAACAAGGACTAGCAGATTTACGCCACCAACAGCTAAGAACTTGGCTTCCAGCTCGGATGGCCGGGAACCGGTGGGCGGCGCCAGCAGCATCCGTAGGAAGGGGTTGGTCTTGTCGATGCGAAGGGCCACGCCGGGCGCCACCCGTACCTCGTCTCCGATATCACGCCAGCGAAGGGTAGCCGTGGGCTCGGGGGCAGCGGAGGAGCTATCTAGCACAAGCTCGCCGGGGACGACGCTTACGATGTCCCCCGCCGTGATACCAATATCGTCAGGGTTGGTGTCGGGGGAAGAGGCGCTTCCCGTATGACCCAGCACGGGAACATCAGGGTGACGGACGGCCTGCAGCCGCGGCGTCATCGCCGTCGAAGTTCTGGTATAGGAGATACGGACGAAGGGGTGGGGAAGCTCACAATGCTGTCGGAAGGAACATTCGCGCTCCGGGCCGGGGCCGCTCCGGTGGGTGCAGATGGCGCAGCCGTCCACGCGGAGGAGGCTGAGGAGGCTGAGACCGTCTGGCCCAGGCCTGCTGATGGACGCCGAGAGCTTGTCTGCCAGTCCCCATGCGTGGGTGGCGAGGCGCTCGGGGCCGGACATGGGTCTTGGCGGCTGGGGGGCCTCTGCTGCCAATGCCAGGCGGGCGACGGACTCGACGTCGAGCCCGAACAGGGGATCCGCCTGTTCGCCTTGGACGACTCTCGCGAACAGCCGGCCGAAGGCGGCCAGCCGCCTGACGGCGTTGTCCCCATCCCCACCCGCCTCCTCGGAGGCGAGGCTGACAAGCCGGCGAGCCAGGCCCTGCGAGTCTGACAGGGTGAGGCCGAGCTTTCCGGCGGGGAGGACGGGGAGGAAATCCAGACCGTCGCCAGAGACCATGTCCAAGATGCGGCCGGTGTAGAGGCAACGGCTGATGTCGGCCCTTTGCAGACAAAACGCCCTCGACTTGGTATCCGCGGAGGAGGGGTCGACGCCGAGCACCTCGCAGGTGAGGCTGTGGATGTCGCTGCGGCTCCGGTACACGGCGGCGCTGTCGGGCCCAGGCATCTTGAGGCGCCTGCTCAGCTGGATGTGGGCGAGCCTCGTCCGGTACCTGGCGAGGGCCTCGTGGCACTTGGCCTGCTGGGTGTTGCGGTAGAGAATGACGCGGTTCTCGCACGGAGGGAGGTGGAGCGTCGAGCTCGTCGCGGCGGCGCGCCAGGCTTGCAACAGGGCCACGCACTGTTCGACGCCACGGGTGACGAGGGAGTTCAAGATGGCCTCAACCCTGTCCACGGCCAGGGCTGGCTCGGACGGATGCTGATTGGCCTCCTCGCCGGAGGGGGGCTTGTGATTATCGGGGCCGTCCCGGGTGCATGTCTCGGACCTCTCTCCAAGACTGCCCAGGGTGGTATTACGGGACACTTCGCTGTCGGTGTCCTCCTCGTCCCCATGGTCCGCATCGTCAGTATCGTCCGTATCGTGTACATCATCCGTATCGCTAGTACTGATATCCCTGGCGTTGTCGTCGTTGTCGCGGGGCTCGTCTCGCGGCGCGGCGGGTGGCTCCCAAAGGCGTGTGACCGTCTGCGGTGTGACGAGGATTGGGTTATATATCGGGCACATCCGCTTACTGGCATGCTGGGCTGCAGCATGGGCTTGGCAGGTATCGGCTGATGTGTTGTCGTCGTCGTCGTCGTCGTCGTCGTCGTCGTCGTCGTCGGGGGGGTCGGTGGTCCTGGATCGTTTGGCTGACGACGTCTTCTCGTTTGGACGTGCTTCGCGCGGTAGCGTCAACGCCACGTCGCTCATGCCACCGCCACCACCAGGCCGACGCCCGGCGCGGGGTTGCGGCGATGGTGGGGCCGGCCCCCCGTCGGGTGTGGGTCCATCCCCGACCTCGTCACCGGAAGGCGGCGGGGAAGGAGGGATGGCTTTCCGGCGGCCGCGCCTTGCGGGAGGATTATCCAACCCCCCCGCGGTCGATTGGGGACCGCCCAGGACGTCCCCGCGGTCTTGAGGCCGGCTCTCGGGCAGCTTCTTCCGGCCGGGACCCGCGGCAGGGTTGTGGTGAGAGGAGGCGTCGTCATGAACGGCGGCTGCCGAGTCGTCTGCACACGCGCCCCCGGGCGGATGGAGGGTCTCGCAGGTATCGCCGCAGGCACGGAGGTCGCCCGCATATGGGCTGCTTGCGTCCGCCGCAGGGGCCGGGATAGTGACGACCTGCGATAGGCAGGGTCCGGAGTTAAACACCTGGAAGTAGGTGCCGGGGGGCACGACAGCGACATCTCCTTCGACGCAGCGGAAAACACAGTAGGTCACACCCCACTGGTCGAGCACGGCTCTGGTGACGAAGATCTTGTCGTGGAGGAAGAACTGCGAGCAAGGCATGATGGGGTTCCCACGCCCGGGTTGTTGGTGCTCGTCCGGTCGTTTCCCCCGTGACGGCCTGGAGAGGATGGCCCTCACGCAGTCCTCAAGCTTGCGGCTGGACGCGGGCTTGACGACGAGCCAGACCTTGGGCCCCCCGCGGAAGACAATGTCGATCGTGGCGGAGGATGATCGCTGCAGGTACATGCCGGGACAGCTGAACGCCGCCGGGGAGTTGACGAGCGTGGCCGCCCCGTCTTTGGAATCGCTGATCAGGGCGGGGTTGGTCAGCCAGCTGTCGCCGGCGAACCCCGCCTCACCGTAGACGCCGGTGAGGTAGGATGTGGTGGTGGTGGGGGCGGGCGGATGGGAGAAGGCATCAGCTATATCGGCCTGGGTAGGTGGGTCCTGGGTGGTGGGCGGCGCCCTTGTTTGGCGTGAAGCTTCCACTGGCGGACGTGGAGTGCGGCGACGTGGGCTCGTCTTGATGACGACGGCCTCCTGGTGGTCAGGCTTTGGCATGTCGAGGACTGACACGCCGAGGGTCCTCGACGTGTGGAAGGTGCACGTCTGGACGCGGACGGGGGGGTCGGCGAGGTCTAGCAACGGCTCGGCCCGCCCGCCGCCTTCTTCTGTCTGGAGGTGAAGTTTCGCGAAGCCCATCCCGGTCGACACGGGGAGGCGGAGGATTCGAGCGTAGCTCTCCGCCTCCATGAACTTGAAGACCTGCCAGGGAAGGTTCATCGTCACATCGGCGGCCGGGACGAAGATGGTTACGGGGGAGGGCCCGGCGGAGGGCCCGGCGGAGGACGGCGGGGTTTGTGGCCTTGCCTCGGTATCTCCCTTGGCCGCTGGCGAGGTTATATCCGGTGTCACAAGCTTCGGTACAACGGTGGAGTGGAGTGGGGAGGATAGTGTTGAGCTAAAGGGCCGGGCTGGCCGTGGGTCTTGCCCCCTCGGGGCTTCTCGGTCGCCGGGGAGAAGGGCGTCGTGTGCGGCTCGGGCTTTGGACCCGCACAGGGCCCGGCTTGGATGGGGTAGGTGATTGCGGCGTGACGCGGGAGACATGGGCATCTTTATTGGTCTTGCGGAGGAGGAGGGGGAGGAGGCGCAGGATGGAAGTAGGTGTTGGGGGGGGAAGCGGGGGGCGCGAGAGGGGTTAACAGGACGCAGGTAGAGGCCTGAGGGTGGTGGACGTATGGATAGGTGCCCAATACGGTACCTTCGCGGGTGTGGTGCGTCTGGGAGATATGTAGCGAGGTGGACCTACGTTACCCAGGCGAGTATATAGATAGGTACTTAGGTGGCGGACACTTGATAGGGAGGCCGCGACCGTGTACGGGCGATAGGGGCGACGCGTAGCCAGGGGCAGGAAGGGCTCGTGGTCAGCCGCCAGCGAGTACTGATAGTCCGCGGGGGGCGGGAAAGTGGTGGAATATGCGGTTGAGAAGCCCACGAAGACAAACGGGTGCTAGGAATAGGGCGTGGTGGGTGATACAGGCTTGCTATTGAGACAAAGCAGAAACCTACGTGTATATAGGGCAGGGGTCGTTATGAACAAGTTTAGTAATAGGTTTTTGTGTACCAGTCTGCTTGATATGATAGGCTGAAATTTCCGGACCCACCTCTCTAACGAATCAGGACGCGTTAACTACAGTCGGGTATTAGTACTGCCGAGCGCCGAAATTAGCTCGATAGGGTACCCAGATGGATAGACATATATACAACCCCAAGCCCCTAGACAGGTAGGTTTCATCAGAGTGGTTCGAGAAGAAGCTGTTCGGATAAGGTTTATACAGCAGTGCAAGACTCCGGGAAGTGAAATACTTGTCCCTAACCATCTACTTATCCAGGAAGAGGAAAGCGGGGAGAGGTACCGCGGGCTACGAGAACATGCTTAGGGTGTGTGTGTGGGGGCCGGCAGGACCAAAGACCTGAGGTAAGAAGACATAGGACGGGAATCCGTATTCAACAGCTACCGGCTGTTTCCTCGGAGGTGTAGTAGCGCTAGGAGAGTTCTAAGGTTGAGGCACGACTCAGGGTCGAGATATTAAAGTACTAGGGAGAGGAGGACGAGGCGGGTGGGGGGTTACGCAGGGGAGAGGTACGTATAGATACCTTAAGATAAGCAAGAAGCTGGAGGTCGATTTAGTATAGCTGGTACAATTGTCGACGACAGAGCTATGTGGGCCATGTAGATAACTACAGGGCGAGGATTGCTATACCTGGGGGCAAGACTAATACAAAGGCCTAGGTTTTCTGTTAATATGGTAGGTTGACTGCGGGGCTACATGGCTACCGAGGCACAGGCTGTATAAGATAGCTACTTACTAGCAGCTTACCTAACGGCAGGGCCACACGAGTGGGATGGAGATAGGGGCGTTATATATCCTTTTCTAATGGCGTTAATATGTTCTAATGTAAGTTGCTTTAAATGTTTTGGTATTGACGTGGGACCCATGCTGCGGAGCTTGCTGGTATATGTATCCTAGTACTAGTCGCCTGGACTACATCGGCTATACGCTAAATCGAGAAAAGCTGCAAAGTAGCAACTTCAAGAGGGGGTAGAGAAAAGCGCTGTTTTGTCGTCTCGGGGTCTGTATTGGCCTAGTCCAAGGGGAAGGGCCTTGCTAAACTACCTCAGGGTTACCTGGGAACACTGGGTAACTAGGTGAGGCTTCTGGGAAAGGGACGTATGATTGTCTCCTGCTGATAGAAGGGGAACTTATAGCGAGGCGGGGGGCACCGTACAGAATTGGTCATAGATATCTAGGCACGGAATCAGGAGAGGGTGGCTAATAAAGGTGCTCCAGGAGAGGTTCCCTTTTCTTTTCTTTTCTTTTTTACCTTTCAGGCAGCTATCACGTGATCCTGCCTATGTGCAGGTACAACTGCCAGAAGGAACCAGGAGCGAGTAAGGGTCATTCAGCCAGGTGTGCCCACTCAGCGCCTGATGATGGGAGGTAGTCTGTACTGCTGGACCGAATGGTATCATTGCGGCCTTGGGAGAGCGGGGCGGGGGGGCTCTGTCCATCCGAGACAGGGACAGTACGCAGCTCTCGGCTGTAGCGCGTGAGATGTATGGCAGCTAGCCCGTCAGAGCCACAAGGGGCGACCGAGCCTTCTCGCATTTAAGTAGATGCACGAACGATTGTCGGCGAGGAAGGCCCTGGCGAGGGAGATAACGGGCAGGCCAAGAACGACCGTTTGTTAAAGTCAGTCGAGGGCGTGCACACGTCCGACTCTAGACTGCTCCTGGGAGCAGGGGGACCAGGTGCTACAGGCTGCGGTGATGGCGGTGGGGGCGAGCCGGCGATAACGGGATTGTTGGAGGCGAAGGCCGGCAGCTTGACCGCGGGCGGACTCACAGGTGCCGATTGGGAGGAGGTGCTGCGACGCCCGTCGACGTCGGGGCCCACGGGACGGGCAGCGGGGGACATGACCGTTGCACGCGTGACTGGGGTGCGGAGAGGCCTCGAGGACTGCTCCAGAGAGACAGCGTATGGCGAAGAGATGGTTTCGGGGCGAACAACGTCTGCTAACTGGCTCATGGGAGAATCCTTAGGGTTGATCCCTTGCTGTGAGGCGGGTGCATCCTTAGCAAGCGCGGCTGGCGGGGGAGGCGATGGCGGGTTCAAGGTGTTCTTTGCGCCCGGCCTAGCATCAGCTATTGTCTGCGGGGAGGCGGAATAGGCCAGTGGCATCTCATCCACTGACGTAATCGCTGATCTGATATCCCGTTGCGGGTCAGCGTGGGTTGGAAAGGCCAGGTCTGCGACAGGATGTGGGGACGGCGGCTGTTTGGATACGTTGGATCGGGCTGGGCTTGTAGTGGCAGGATGCTCTGGAGGACTCGGCTCATCATTGGGGGGCGCCGGCTGTTCGGATAGGTGGACCGCAAGGCTTCACAGAGGAAGACAGGAGCCCTCTACCAGGCTCAACTTTAGGCGATCCAAGGACGTGAGGAGTGCCAGGCGTGATCCTTTGGGGTTCTCTTGCGGCGGATGATGGGGGCGGGCGCGTAAGCTGGACGGACGGGCTGACGGCTTCGGATTGACGCTTGCGTTTCCGAGGAGGCTGGACCGAGGGTGGGCCGCTGGATGGGGATGTGCTGCTGAGAACACGCTTCCTCGCCCGGGCCGGTCGTGGGGCTGGCTCCGAGGAAGAAGGAGGCTCGCCAGCTGGGCAGGGGCCGGCTGCTCCGCTGGGGGAGTATGGGATGGCAATCGGACTCGACTGCCTTGCTAGACGCCCATGGCTCCCACGAGCAGGCCTCGTGACAGCTATGGGGATGACGGAATCCGAGTCGGACAGATTCATAGCGATACCTCGACGGCGACGACGGCGAATTCAGTACCATAGCGCAAGTTGTCGCTGATTTACCGCGTAGCTAGCACGGTTAGATATAGTAATGCGTTGCTTGTATCCAGACTGAGCTGAGGGGGTTAGGCGTGGGAGTTCCCGGTGGACGGCTCACTCTGTAGTACTAGGTACCTCTGTCGCCTGAGATGAGGGTTCAGATGGTGTCTTAGCTGGAGTGAGGGGATGGGAGGTTGACGACGGCTTGGCTGAGGGGAAGTTGTTTCTTAACGCGACATAGGTCTCATATTGCTCCTACCCTTCAATCAGCATATCCATAAAAAACCGTCTGTGCTTACCAAGCGCATCGTACGAGGTGGAAACATACGCTCCTGCTGAACGATCTGGCTGTGTGCTTGCTGATGCGGGCTGCAGGGACAGAGCCGTGGATATCTGCGGGGGGTGGGGGTGGGGGGAGATGTTAGACAGATATAATAGAACTATCTACATGAGATAGGTAGGCACATTAGGGATAATGATAGGATACCTAGATCGGTAACCTGAGATGTGTAACCTTGTGAAATAAGAGCGCGGCGGTAGCTACGGCTGCTAAGGGCGACGGCGAGACGTAACAGAAGGAGGTTGCTGCGAAGCTTACAGGGGCTAGATATAATAGGGTGTGGGAGGAGATGTATCATGTTGACCTGGCGTTACAGGGGGAGGGGATTTCAGGTTAAGTTAAGTGTGGCCAGGGTATAGGACAGAGACTATTAATGATTGGTGTAATAGACATATATAGATAGTAATACCTAGTACCCTATAAAGGGGAAAATGTAGGAGCTGAAATAGGATAGTTTTGGGGTATGACGAAGGACATTTCAGGAAGTGCTGGGGAGGAAATAGGTATTCTGATCGCCTCAGCTCATTCAATAAGAAGATTGATCACTGTGCTAGGGCGGAATACAACCTGCGGAGAGAGTTTAGGTGGTTAATAAACGGAAAGGATAATGACGCCATAGGCGGACTTGTATTCCGAAAGTGGGATGTATGAGGGGCTGAGGTACGGGCTGTGGGTCGCGAAACCAGTTCATAAGCTAATATATGAACGAGGGTGTTAGAGACGCCGGACCGGCTTGCACGTAGCATAATAGGCGTGGGCGTCGAATCAGACAGGTAGAGGCGCTTTACTTTACACATATATGTATATAAAAATGACTGCTGACGTCTTCCGAAGGAAAGCAAATCTAACTATCTAATAATAATAATAAAAAAAAAGGGCGTTCTGTTTAGGTTTAGGCAGAGGAAATGTGCGGCTTATACTAGATTCAATAGAGTATATACGTGAGACAAGCTTATTTCTATACATGAGTGCAGGTGCTCATAACATGGTAAAAGCCATCCATGGATGTAATTTATAGCTCCAAGCCCTTTTTTCTTTTTCTTTTTTTTCTTTTTTTTTGTTTTCTCTTTTTTTTCTTTTTCTTTTTGGAATTCCTTTCCCTTGCTGGTCTTACGTGACTGAGGTAGGTAGCTGATAGGGAAAGCGATCGCGGAGCAGATCTACCATTAGTTGAATAAGTCTGTGACTAAGAGTGGTAAGGCTGTGAGGATCTTAGATATAGCGCCCGAGGCGTGAGATGGTGCGCTAGCTATGGTTATGATACGACGGCGAGCCTTTACGTATAGAGGTGGGAGCTGTCGATTTGAGAGTTGGATGGGGAGCGATGTGAGGGGGATGAAAGAAGTGCCAAGCCAGATCGCTTGTTGAAGTCCGTGGTTGGGGAACAGATGCTGGACAAGGGACTGCTTAGGGGCGGTGAAGAGGTGGATGGGGATTGACGGCGTGGGGCCTGGACAGGATCTAGTTGGCGGGTTGCGGTCGGCGGTTGCTTAGGTGCGCCGGTTGCATGTTTGAAGAAATTTGATGTCCGTTGGCTTTGGTACGGGCTTGAGTTGCAGGTTGCGAGGGGCTGCGAAAGGTTGCTGGCGACGGCGGCATGCGAAGATTGCCCCATCTGCCAGATGCCTGAAGCACGGAGACACGTGAGTGACTCCTCTGGGAAGTTCGCCCGTACTGCTGACGGACATACAGGGCGGTCGAGGTCGGTGGTGGGACTAGTGACGCGAGCCCGAGACTTCTGGTCGTGGTGATGGAAGCTGCTGACCGCGGGGACGGGTCGTTCCAGACCTCGACGTGACGCTGGAGGGGCAGTGGATGCGTTATCGCAGGAAGTTGGTTTGGGACGCTCTGTAGCTATCGGATGTAGGGGCGGTGTAGACATGGAATCGGGGCATCCAGAGTCCGCTGCAGATGTACCGCGTCCTAGGAAGATACGGGTTGTATAGGTGCATGTATGAGGGGATTGATAGGCGGTGACGAGAGGGCTTCTGGTGGGTAGTAATGCGCCTCTATCAGTGTGTGGAGGTCTTGGGGCTCGGATAGCGTTGATAGCGTTGGATAGCGGTAAGGGGCGGCTTGGAACAAGAAAGCTCCTCTCGCGTGTGTTCTTAGCAGGTGTATCAGGAGTATCAGATCGACGCCTGCGTTTTGTGGGCTGAGCAGACGGTGGAGTGTTTGGCGAGGATGAGCAACCAGCGCGCTTCAGTGCCCGGGAATGTTGTACTGGAGGGCGGTATGCTTTGTGATTTTCTAGAGGTTGAGGCTCTAGGGGGGCGTTACTTAGGGAAGATGAGATGAGAATTGGGCTTGACGGCCTCCCTTTCCGATTTCGACTACTATATGTCGACCACGCGATGGCGAGCGGGACTTTCAGGTGTGATACTGAAGCGTCCATGAGTATATTGTAGGTACCGAGTGGGAGTGGTAGCTGATATTGAAGCGGAGGAGTGACAGATGTGCGTGCGTGGATGCGGCTGGTTTGGTAGGTGGCATTACAGTTATATATTGCGGCCTGCAGAGTCTTATAGGCGCCTTAGTAGTGCCTTAGGTTGGTATCCTTGTTGCGTCAGCGGCGGGGTCTTCTCGCGTTCCGCAGTGACGTGGCTTTACCACATATTGAAACATGCCTAATAACGCTTACTAGAATATAGTAGTAGATTCAAGGGCCTGAGATGTGTAGGTGCTATTACTTGATACCCGAAAAATTAGCTCAGGGATCAATATGAGTTGGTACGGGAAGAACAATGGGGCTAGTCTAGGAAGGAGGTACATTTTCAAGCTGAGCGGTATCTGTGTTGCCGAAGGTGAGGTTAGGGACCGGTATCGGTTATAGCTATAAGATCGAGGGGCGAATTCGGAATATCCATGTGTTAGGGAGACCACCTAAGTAACATCAATCAGGTTGTCGTGTAGACTTAAGGTGATGGTTGATAAACGAACGGCTAATTATAGGGGAGGCTTATCTATATAGCAGGGCGAGAGGCGTTACAGTTTATCTTATCCTAGACTTCAAGACTGAATATATATGGCATGTTATGTGTGGTTCTCTAAGATGAAAAGGAATGGGCGAGCTGCTGAAAACGGACGTTTGGTTAACATATTACTTCGCCGTAGTACCTGCTGTGGAAGGTATAGCCCTACGCCATTCTACGACCGAATACTAATCGATTAAACGTAGTTGGCAGTACGATTTGTCGAGCGTATATGAATATGTGAGGATGGTTGCGCAGAAGCAGGCTGGTTAGAGGAAAGAACAGGTAAGGAGGTAATATATAATAATCGTAGCCCACTGTTAACGCTATAATTGGGAGGGTAACCCTAGGAGAGAATATCTTGAGGCGACGCTTCTTCAGGAATGACAGCTAAGAGTTATAAAAGACCTCCCACGTGCTAACGTATCTATATATTCTATGTAAGCAAGAAAGCAAGAACTGTGGCCTATGCCTCGGCGTATGGCTGGGTTAAAGAAGACCAACCCCATCGATAGGGAGGGAGCCTTGCCTGCTGAGGACGAACCGCGCAATACGAAACAAAAGACATAAGTCAGCATCAAAAATACGCAATATCGGGTTGGAGCTGCTCGTGTGGCGTTTGGGACGCTGGAGGACTGTGCGCAAATCATTAGAGGCCTGCTAGGAGGGAAAACAAGAAGATCATACCACATAACCCGAACGGCCTAACCATAACCCTAACGGCCTAACCATGACCCTAACATGCTAACCCGCTGCTAGCATAGCTTTATTGCTTCTTCAGTGGATATCTGCGGGGACGACAGACCACATCCGAGCAAAGGCAGTTGCGGTTATCGTTGATTTATGTAGCCGCAAAGCAGGCATGATGGGGGGCTTATAAGTTGCTAATTCCTTGCGCTTCTTTCTTCTAATGGCGTCCTCAATTATGCTGTGAGAAGATGTCGATCTACATATATACGCCCGAAGAAAGATACACTAGCCTATCGCCTATAGCCCCTTCAGTCTGAGGTATATAGACGTTGCGATGCTTCTTAATGCCCAGCTTCTATCCCTTCGCCGACTACTACGCTAATGATACTTACAGAAGGAGAGACGCCTCCTAGGTCTGGCTGGGGGCTCCTCGGCTCCGGCCCCGGTCAGGGCGGCCTGGGGGAAGGTCCGGCCACCTCCTAGATACTGCCTCAGAGGCATCAAGAGCTCAGGTGAGATCGATGAGCCCTGGATCTTAGAAGCGGGGTTCAATACGTCTACAGACTGCGGCTTTAGTCCGTACAATTAGTTGCCATGGATATAGCAACTACATACGTTGGGCGAGGTGGGTGAATCCAGCGGGCTTGTCATGAAGGTCGTTGAAAGAGTATAGGATATCTACGTGTGTAACTCTAGGACTTTCCGGGCGCCCAATTTCCTGGTCAGGTCTAACATGCCTAAGTCTTAGTACATACCTCCACAGAGACTAATTGCTAATAAGACAAGCATATCTGCTACGCTCTGGCCAGGTAGTGGCTAGCGATGAGGGCATATAGTCGGTCTACGCGAGGGAGGAAATAAAACGGCCACGTGTAGTGCCTAAACGCCCGAAAAGCGCTCAGAGTCTGGACTGATAACAAAAGGCTTTAAAGTCCGCGTAGGCTTCATATGGGCAGTCCCGTATCAGGTGCGCTGAGTATATCGAGTGAAAGATGGGTTGTGTTACTCCTTATGCTTTGGAAAGACATCTGCTCTAGGACTATGTTCCATTTCATGGTTTCGATTAGTGTCATGGTGAAGCTTAGGTTATTATTAATGCTCTATCACTAAGTAGTATTAGAGAGGAGGGGTATAGAAGTTATCTAACAATACAGGCTAGTTGCTGCAAATAGAGTGTATAACTTAAGTCCCCAGGGCTATATATCTAATAATGGGGAAGGATGGATGTGAAATAATCCCCGGCGTGTTATGTAGTAATTATTGAAGTCTTTTGGGGGCCTTCACTAAAGCGTGTGGGCAGGTACTTATAGTCGCTCGCGTTTAATACTGGAAAATTGCAGAATGGAAGGGGCGGGCCCCTGTGTTGTAGAGTAGTAAGCTGCAGTGTTAGTAGACGATGTAGCCTACCTTACTGAACCAAAGTTTCCCTAAAAGGGTATGCACAGCAGCACAGCCTCCGTCACACGTGCACCCATCCACTGTCTACTAAGCCACAGGCGGCCCTGGTTAGAGCGTTTCCCACGGGCACCTTGTCAGGCGGATCAGACCACCCACCCTCATCGTCGTCGTCGTCGTCGTCGGATCCGCGCAGTGCCGTCTCCCCGACTTCTTCCGCTGGAGAAGTCTCGATGCTCTAGGTACCCTTCCTACTAGATCCCCGGCCGCCGTTCGCTCGTTCTTGCCGGCCGCAGCTCGCGTGCTGCATAGGTACATCGCTAAATTGAAACCGGGCGTTTCGGGAGCTGTAGTAACGGAAGCTCCACGACCGCTCGCTTGAAGTCGGGGGGGGGGGACACTCATGGTAGTGAGCTTTGAGAACGTGGATAAGCCTAAAGTATTACTGTATTACGTTAGTGGTATATTAGATATATCATATATGTTGCGAAAAGGACGGGAGGGAGATTTGACATACGCGGGGCGGCTCTCCCATTCCAAGCATAGCTTCCCTATTGCTATGCTTCGTATTTTCTGTCTTGAGCCTGCAGTGTGGGTGTCATGCATGGTCGACAGTCTCCGAAGAGGGATGAGCAGAGGGAGTGGGTCTCAAACACGGCGAGGAAGTTGGAAGACTTAAGGATGGAATCGAGGTCGGTCTCTTTCTCGTAGACCACCAGTACTAGGGCCTCACAGGGGATTAGGGCATGGTTGACGTCCGCTCTCGGCGCCTTACAGGCGTGGATGAGTAGGCGCAAGAGGCGGGAACTGTCAAGCTTTTGCTTGACGCTTGCCTACGGGTTCTTCAGCGGCAGTCCCGGCGCGCGGATAGTGTCCAGCGAGATGGCGAGGACGGGGGGCATGGGATGCTGTTGGGTGGAGCCAGCTTCGGCTTGGTTCCTGATAGCAGACGGCATTGTAGTGGTTGGACTGCTTTTGCGGGCGTGAAGGCGGCGAAGAGGTGAGAAGCGATATATTGACGTGGTCAAGTGCTGCTGGTTGCTGTCCACCTTACCTTAGAGAAGAAGTGGTTGTATAGTGGGTTGAAGCGAAACCTAGGAGGCAGGTCTCCCTGTGAGGTAAGCAGAGGGCAGGCGTGCTTTCTGTGGCGAAACCGGCTAAAGGTGAAAGTGGGATGTGATGATAAGAGGAAGGCGCTACTCGGAGAGCTTGCGAGGGGAGGGCGTGTGATAGCGAGCAAGAGAGTGAGGGGTGAGGAGTCGACGCTGGCGCAGTGGAAGGATCTATTGGTTGGTCAGTGGGACTTCAAGACCCTGTAGTGGAAGGTGGGAATGTGAAAGGGTGATCGACCGTACTGTGAGTGCAGAGCCTTTTTATAACGTGGGAAGCCTATAGGTAGGGAGAGGTTACCTAAGAGGTTACTGGAGAGGAGAGAGAGAGAGAGGGACGGAAGAGGGGAGATATGGAGGGATAGAGAGATGGAGGGATGGAGAGAAAGATATGAATTTAGGTGACGAGGTTAGGCGTAGGGAGTTCTCCACTGTTGGAAGCAGAGGGTTGCGCGTGCTAGGTTCTCAGGGAAAGGCGGAGGAGGGGATGGTGGCGTTTACTTATGTGATAGTGAGGAAAATATTAGATTGAGTGGTGTGAAGAAGGTACTACCTAAGTAGGCCTGCAATACAATCCCCCCCATGATCAACATATCTCTGACTTTTTTAGGGGGAAGGGAAGCAGGTGGGACTCTACGTATATTCTTTCGGCTTCTAGGCACTGCCCACCCCGCCTCCCCCAGGCTGGTCCTTCCTTTAGGCCTTGTCTTGGTCTGTTGAACAGCGTCGCAATGCTGGCTAGCGCTTGGCTTCCTCGGCATTTATCACTATACGAATGCAGCGGCGGTCGAAGGTACGGACGGCGCCCTCAGGCTGCCGTCCTATAAGAGACGTCGTAATGAATTGCTTGCAAAGGCCGAGTGGGGCTGTCTTCATCCACGGGGAGGCAAAGGTGGGCCTCCCCCCCCTAAGTGAACTACAGTGGTGAATTACTCTATAGAGGCGGGGGATATCAGAGATTTCCTATAGGGAAGGGGGCTGCGACGTGGATGCTTGCAGGTAAGACGACCCTTGCGTAAGTCTGCTTGAGACATGGCGTAGAAAGTATCTTATGAGCATAGAACTAATGAAGTCAAAAGAAATAGTGCTCGTCTACGTAGGGCTTGGTGACTGGTTCTCATTAGGATCGGCGTCTGTAACCATGCTATGCTTCTGCTCGCCTGCTGCCTATCCTGTCTAGTTAACTGCCTAGAAGGCGGCATCCCGCCTGCATCTTCGCCTTGTCCCACCTAGCTGTCTAAAAGAGCCTGTTGGCACGACACGGAAGTCGGCATAGGTGATCACTGAAAGGCATAGACCTCCAAAGATCGCCCCCCCCTCTGACGATATCCTTCCGTGTGGCTTAAGGCGACTTAAGACATAGATTCCTGAATGATGAGAATCATACCGGTCTGCGACTCTATTAGCGTGGGGCAGAGTGCGTGGGTGCGTTACCATACGTACATTAGGGTCGTTCTCGTCAAGCGAGGCCTCGAACTCGCCGGCAGAGCACGTGAAGAGGTGGCTGTCGTCGATGGTGAACGTCCCGTCGCTATAGAACCGACCACTGGGGACCTTGATGATGACGCCGCCAGGGACGTTGGTAAAGCCGCCGGTCTCGCGGAAGATGTGCATAATACCCTGTTTGGGCACTGCGGCGAAGCATGGCGTGTATGGCCCCTTGGCCTGCTTTTTGGACTCGTTGGCCCATGTCTCGGCTACCTGCAAAACCGGATGCATGGCGCGCGAGGGCTGTGGTGTGAAGGTTAGTACGCTAGAAGGTGCTTGGGGGTTAGGGGTACCTTAGGCTGCTGCACTTACTTTGGTTACCTGCCTGAGGATGGGATGGGGAAGGTTAGGTGTTGTCTACCAAGGTGGCTATGGTATTGATAGGTTTGTATGGATGTGATGGTTGGGTACTTGGTTGCTCGCCGTTGTGAGGTGTGGAGGGGAAGAGGTAGTAGAGAACGTTTGGGAGGGGAGAAGCACCCTTTAAATAACCCAGATATTGTAAGGGTTTGAGATAGCGCTAGACGTTCGCAAGGCATAGGCGGGAAGGTGGAAGGTGAGAATGTAGGTGAAGGGGGAAGGAGTGGCGGGTGCGATAAGAGGAGATGCTGGGAAGGAAGGCACCACCTTAGATGGGACGGCAGGAGCATGCCTGCTAAGGAGTCTGATCTATTTCGCTCACATAAGGTACGCCCAGATACTTGCAGGCAAGTACCTTGGATACTGAACTGAGGTAGGCACCTCGCTAGGACCGTCGGGTCCCGCCTTTTCATTGATGGTTAGGTTAAAGCTGCCTGTGCAGGCAGCCTGGTTAATAAGGTAGGTGTTCTGCCTGCGTGGGGCCTGTTGACCTGGGACCGAACACAGGCATCCATGGATCCTAGTGGCCGGGTCACCCTTTACCCGCCCAGCGATAACTTCAACCACAGCGTACACAGCACTTCAATCAGGCGTGCGACGAAGGCTTTGATCGAACGCGCGACGAAGGCTTTAAATTGGGCGTAGTACGGATGTTGAGGAAGTTTCGAGCCCACCCAGTAGGGGTTTTCACAGTAGGGGGAAAAGCAGTAAAAGCACCTCAGTCAGTGCCCAGTCCAGCAGGCGCCACATACCTTAGGCAGAATACAGTGTACCTAGCTAGGTACACTACCTTGAGCTGCACAGGCAATTCAAACCCATTCTTTATTGAACCTTCTATATGGATGCTTCCATTGCCGCCCGTTATGCTCTCTATTTTTGTCAACACTCTCGCTAGCGAATCTTCAACTCCGCTGGGCGTAGGCGATGCCTGCGCTCAACCGTTCGGGCGGCAGGCATCAGCAAGTTTGCTAGTTGTTCATAGTAGACGTTGTCTTATCCGACTTTTCGAGTTAGCGCATTGCGTAATTCGCTATTTCAGGAGTTGTGTGGTTTTATGATGTGGTGGAGTGCTGGCTGATATGACCCTTATATCTAATTAAGAGAAATACAGAGCAGGCGTTGATGTTTATAGTTTCTTTTGCTCCTTCTTACCTTTAGCACATCATTACTCTTTTTTCCCTTTTTTCTTTTTTTTTGTTTTTTTTCTTCTTTTCTTTTTTCCGTTTTCCTATTGTTGTGTCTAAGGTAGTGTGGGTAAGGGTGCTATAAGCTACTGAAACTCACGTAGTAGCGGGGAGTTACTAGCGTGAGCAGTAGTGCGCATTCCTCGTCTGGGAAGAGGAATAGGATAACGTAGATAACAATAACACATCTAGGTGTACAAACGTTTTGGAACAGTGCCTTATAAGGTGTGCGCCAGTTTACATAACTACTTAGGACCTTATCTGCTACGTGCTCTACGGTTGGACAGGCTGTGAAGCTGACTTAATATACCTTATATTACTAGCACTCTAGTTATAACATATAAAATATGTAGTCTTTTTAAGCATAAGCCGCAAGACCTGGAGCGTGTATACTACTAGTGGTTACTTGTAAATATAGTAGCGTTTGTAATGTTTGCGTTGTGAGCGGTACAGTTGCAGAGCATAATCCATGCTAGACACCTGCGGGAATGCTGACGGAAGGATCAGATCACATGACTGTAACGGCCTGCGTATGACCCTACCGGCTTCACCCGCTGCCGGTTCAGCTTTCCTATATTTGCACGCGTCGGTTGGTAGCCCATCGGGATAATCGGGGAAAGACCACATCCTTTAACCCTAACAGTGTAACCATGACCCTAATCGCCTAACCCGCTGACAGCTCAGCTTTACTGCCTGCGCCCGCTTTATTGGGTGTCCATGGGGCCCAACGCATGTCTATTAGAAAGAAATGGTCTTATGCGACTGGCCAGATCCCCGCACTATGTATACGTATGGTGGTCCGTCCACTGGCAGCAGTTAATGGAATAGTGTGAAATTCGACAGAATTAGTAGTTTAGGAACCCCGTGGCTTTTGCGTGTGGCTGTTAACCCTGTGGGTATTAGCTAAGATACCCATGGTATCCGAGGAAAGGTGTATAGAATCCCCTCAGTAAGTCGGAATAAAATAAATTAAGGGATTAACATACGCACATGATACTACTAACCTCCCTCCCCCCCCCTAAATTAAACCCGAGAATCCCGCGAGTTTCATAGCGGGCGACAAGTGGATCTCTGTAGTAGCTCTGAGGAACACAACCCAGGTGAGGATCGGAAAATTATAAGTGATTCAATATCGTCATCCGAAGTGGGAATATATGGGCATAAGACTAGGGCAGCTGATATTCTATATCATAAGATCGCTTCAGCATTCCGAAACAGTTAGCGTCGATACCTATTAGCATCAACACTGAGGTACAGGGTTTCTTTTGAAATTTGGGGGATAATGTCAACAGCTAAGATGTAGGCACTGATGATCCTGTCTTCTTGGGGCGTGCGTCGGGCAAAGTCCTGCGGCATGAGGCCCGACGGATCGGCCGGGACGGTGCCTGTTGGCCCGGGCGGTTTCCCTGACGGGGAATAGCATTGAGTCTTGGCGCCAGCAGCGCCTTCGGTATGGGGCCAGGATAAGCTTTTCCGTGGCTGGAGACCTCATGAAGCCATCTCCAAGCGAGTAACGCAGGCAAGGCCGTCAACCTTGTTAGCAATTTAGCCATCATTATAGCGATGGCCGAGTGCCACGATAGTACGTACATACGTCTGGCGCAGATGCTTTCGTTTCTGTTGAGGTGGCAGCTACGGTTGGGATCAGCTTAGGCAGTTATTCCCAGAACCCTGGGATGGGGACAGACGCCTGGGACGGAAGTGAGTAGAGGTCCCATGTACTCCACTTTTATTTTGTGAAGAACAGGCTCTCTTGCTTTGGATGGTTTAACTGGTTTACTTCGCGATATTAGTTGTTGGTTATCTCGTTATCTTCGAATACTTTGGCGATATCTTCGAACTTGTTGAATATTTTAAGAAGAGATGATGGATCATGACAGCTATATCGGCGGAGGATGATTGTGAGGAGGCTATCGCTACTTTCGAGGCGGCGATGGATGGTGTCGACGTAGTATGGTGATAACATCTTGATGTCGAAGGAGTAATAGGTTGTGGCAGCGTGAAGAGGGAGATGCCTGCCCCCTGGCGATTCGCGCTCTCTTCATATACCCCCATAGGTGGCTATAGAGGTTTCTCTGTGACCCAGGCCATCCTGGCCCTCGAATATTTCCCCGTGAGAGTCAGACGGCAGTCAACAAGGTGCGCCTCTAGGCGGCAAACTGCGGAGAAGAAAACTTAGAAGGTAGGTAAGAAAGAGTGTACTCCACTTTAAAGGGAGAGCACGGGCCACAGTATTCCTCACGAATTGCTGTGGCCCGTGCATGCCCAATCTCAAGGGCGCATCAGTACTTCAGTCCATAAGTACCTATTTAAAGAACCTATCATTCCCAGTTTTCATGAATAGGTCTCCACTTGACAAACACTGCAGCTCCTGTTTCACGGGCACCCAACCGCAACACCGCTCCACGTCAGCTCCATGTTAGTGTTTACTGCAATCACCTACTACCTACATATAAACACCTAGGTGGGCAGGGGGGGGGGGGGTTGGAGAGAGAGAAGTGCTTAGGGGTAAGGCTTAACCTTATCTAACATAAGGTACTTGAGCAAAGTAACGGTAAGTCTGGCAAGCTCTGACATATGAGGTTTCGCGAGGTTAGAGCGTATGGTCCAACATTAAATATGGCTATCGTACAACAGGCAAACAAACAAACGGGTAGGGGCGATGCTGTTCAGCCCTTTTGATGCTCTAGGCATCCCATACGGCGAATATGAAGTGAAACGACTGCTGGGCGCCCGAAATACCGCAATACTTGTGTGCCACCCGGACAAGAGACCTCGTCTCGGGATCCCGCTGGCACGCTGGCCGCAGTCGCGGCATGTTATTGACGCCTATAACTATGTCACAAGCCCACCAGAGGGCGCCAGGCCGCTCAAGGACTTCGAATCGTTCCCACAGACTTTCTTCCCATCCAAGGAAACCGCGACATGGCGCCGGCCCCAAGACGAAGATGTTCCGGCCTCTATTGCGCCGTGCAGCATCTGTCTCGCTTTCGTCTTTCGAGACAGTCTCTTGGAACACGTGGAGTATGAACACAGGGACATTGGTGACGGCGAGCATCTGGCGGAAGCCGAAGGGCTGCAGTCTTGCCGTTCCTGCGCGCAAAATATAGGTAGCTTAGCGACAATCAGATTTTGTGCATGCTACCTTATATGTCAAGATACAGATATTAAGTAGTGATATAGTATATTATGTTAAGTATGTCTTTAGGATATCTCAATACTTCGGGTGTAGGTGCAGAGGCTGTTGTTATACCTCCTTAGAGAGCAGGACTGATACTGAATAATACATATAGTAATAACAGCCCACGCAATTAACCACACCAGAGCAGTGTGCTTGTTTTATCCTGGGATGGTTACTGCCATTAACATTAGGAAGGTCCTGTCAGTTCTACAGAGAGGGTGGTCATGGGGTAGGGCCCTGGGCATCTAACCCTGTCTAACGAGTGGGAAAGTACAGTATGAGTAAGTATGGTCTGTGTTTGTTATCTACGTAAGGTACAGAAGGTGAAGAGATAGTTCTACATGTGTTGTATTTAATAGCCCAAGGTAGGATCAACTAGCTCAAAGCGGCATATCTGTCTACCTACTATGCTAACCTCTTCAGGAGGGGTGGCGTGGAGAACAGCAGAGAAGGCTGGTGCGTGTTTCCATACTGCAAATTCGGTTATAGTTTCAAATTTCGCATGGTCCCATTGAATCCAGCAATGCCTGTAAGTCAGTCCGCCTACGCGCCTCCCGTCCACCCTCGAGCTTCCGCCGGACCCTGTCTACAGTTCCACAGAGTAGTTTCTCTTGGTGCACTGTGCCCTGGATGCCTATGAGCTTCCTGATGTCCACGAGCCTATGCCCGGTGTCGCCTATGTATGCGACGACGGATTTGAGGCCTAGAGGCTCCCAGGCGCTATACTCCTGTGACTGGATCCTGTACGTCGCAGCACCAATGACCAGGAGCTCGCGGCTGAGGTCAAAGGGAGGGGACGCTACAGCCTTCCAGGAGTCCCAGGCGTCTGAGGACGTCTTCCAGGCCTGCGCGTCGCCGATAGCTCGAACCTTGAATGGCGGTGAGCCTGGGTCTGAGCCGCGGTCGCCGTCCGGATTCATGCGTACGGGGATGATTGATGGCTCGGCCCCGATGCATAAGGCCTCCACGACACCAGCTAGCGGCATGAGTCTCGCCATCCGCAAATTTCGGATGGTGTTGTTAATGACGTGGGCGAAGGCGGTGGCGATAGCAGGATCAGTAACGAAAGCCTCCTCACCCCAGCAGACTGCGTACTTGTGATTGGGAGAGTCTTCACCCGAGGCGGCTTCGCGATTTTCGAGGCTCTTGACGAGCTGGGCGTCGCCTCCGTCCGGGACGATTCTATACACACCAGCATCCCTGGATTTCTCGTGGCCGTCGCGGGCTTGATAGAAATGCAGAAGTTGCTCTAGGTAGTCAATCTGTGACTGGGAATACTTGAGAGCCTCGCTGTACCCGTCGTTATGGCTAGCATTCAAGCCGTCAGTATAGGCATTGTTGTTGCTGTCGGCTTGGGTGTTGTCGTCAATGTCGCTGTCATCGTGACGACGCGGGCGCTTGCGGCCTCGCTTGGGGCGAGGCGACCTGGATCGTTCCCACCCTATACGGAGAGGTTGACCGGTTACCAAAGGCACATGTCAAACTCCCAACTGCCAGCCGCGGGGCGGTGGGGGGGGGGGGGGGGGGGGGGGGGGGGCGGAGGGGGACAGACGTACTCGGCTCGGGAGTGCGGGGAGGAATCCTGCCACGCTTAGGGTTGAACGGAGACCTCAAACGGGGCTCCGGCGGTGTATCGCTGGACATATTAGAATCATCCGTATAGTTGCTATGATTGGGCCGGCCTGGCGATGGCTGCGTGGGGAGGATTGGTTGTGCGGAGGACGGAGGACCTAAAGCGCCGGGCTGCTGCATGCGCATGGGGTCCTACGTAGCGGGGGGCACTTGGTGCTGGTTGCGCAAGTCGTCCATTTCTTCCCTGTTGTCCTGGGGCCAGGCCTCCCCTGATTCGCGTATTCGCTCGATCTCGGTGTTGGAGGGCGCAGGCGACCTGTTCCAAGGGCCATCAGCAGGTGTCCAACCGAGGCCTGGCGCGAAAGGTTCAAGTTTGCCGCGGCTGGAGAAGTGCGGCTGGACTGTGGATTCGTAGACGGCCTTAGCGCGGGCCTCGGTGACTGCGGTTGGTGCGTTGACGTTGGTGGTGAAGATGACGCCGATGGAGCCCTCGGGCGCCGCCTCGGGGCCAGGATGGCCGAGGGCGTGGAGCCTCGATCTGAAGGCTTTTATATGGTCCGACCTGAGGAGACCACGATAGCGCTGTAGGGTACGGCGTTGGAGGGACTCAAGGAATGCTGATTCACTGCCGAAGAGGAACACCACCGTACAGTATCCAGCAAAGGTCACGGCGCCTTTGTGATCCCGAAAAAGCTTCCTGTGTAGGACGTCCTTCGGTCTCTGTTCGTTAGATGGGTTGGGATATAAGAAGAAAGCCGAAGGCCTCATAGGCCCTGGATTGGGGATAGGCGGCTTCAATTGGCTGTGTGACTTGCTAGGTCTTACTGTGTTTATAGCGTTTCAGGCATTCGATGTAGATGACACGCCCTTTTGTGCTTCGACATATGACCACTCCCCTTTCTTCCCCGTTTATTCCCGTTTTCCCTTTTCTTTCCGCTTTTCTTCTGTTACCTGCTTCTCACCTTTATCTATTTTCCTTTCACTTCGGTGGTTTCTTCTTTCTTTGCTCACCCCATTCTATTGTCCCCTTCTTTGCTGCACCTGGGCAAACTACTGGACGTATCTGCTTGTCTGCAATGTGCAAGGTGCGGCTAAGTGCTCAAAGGTGCTGCTAAATCTGTTATGTTTGTATACGTACCTAGGGAGCAAAAAGGGTAAGTAAGTAGGCAACACTGATGGCACGATCTCAAAAATAATCGATCCTGCCTAGGTACCTTGTATAGGCCACATAAAGAACCATAGCGGATTGAGAGGAAAGAAGAGGGCAGCAAGGGGAGGGAGGAATGAAGTTGAGACAAAGGGCAAACGGCATTATGAAGAAGCTTTCAACTCTCTTTAGAGGCTAAAACGGGAGTCATTGAAAACAATATAGCTGTCTTTGTCCTTTTCTGGTTGTCTACCTACCTAGTTAGTGGGCCCTAATCTCAGATGGACAAACAGTTACCGCCCTTGGACATGTTGGTATTGTGGCGGAGGATAGGGTAGTAGGCGGGACCAGGGAACGTCGTATCAGCAGTAGCTATAGAAGTGGATAGTAGGTAAGGGCGTTCTATTAATGTTTGTTTGTTTGGGCTGCTTTGCGTAGGAGTGTTTGGTGCTGACTGGGCCTGGGTAGTTGTGACAATGTACCCCAAGGTAGTACGTGGTCATAGCGTGCAGGGGAGACAATAGTAAGTGCCACGTCAGGGGGGTGGATACTTGAAAGAAACTGGAAGGGAATAATACCCCTTGCTAGCCAAGGGCTATAATGGTTCCAGTTATTCCAGTTGTGGTTCTACCTTACTAAAGGGAGGGGAAAACATAAGAAGGGGGGGAGGGGATTGTGCGCATCCATGAATGAAATTCTTACGTGGGAAGGTCTTTTGAAAGAAAGGAAGACGAAAGAGAGGGAGACATTGTGGAGCCCAGTGGGAACACTGGGGCAGGTGGAGGTGAGGTTTCTGATAGATGTATACTTCCTAAGTCTATGCCTGAGCCACCTCACAAAGGCCTTGGCATTTATTCACCACGACTTGAATACCCTTTCATTGATAACCTGCGTATTTGTTTTCCTATCCTTGCTTTTCCTACCTTTTATTTTCAGCAATCTAGAAGCATGTTAGTTGCATAAAAAGGCATCTCGGACACGGTTGATACCTAATACACTTCACAACAGAAGCTGCCTTGCCTTCCTTCTGTAAACACAGCAATAGAAAGGCAGGAGGCTGCCCGAAGGAGTGTATAAGCGTAGAGAAATGGGCTATGGACGGCGTTAAGTTAACGACACTGGAGAGCCTCAACTTCGCGTCCGCCACGGTGATCACACAGCCCAAGATCTCGAACTCCCTAAGGGATATTGGAATACTGAAGATCGTCGCGAGGAAGGCGCCTTTGATTCAGATAATCTCGATATCCTCCTAGAATTCGGATACGCCTGTATTCATTGGAGGCACTAGAGTGCTTCGCGGGTCTCGAGCGGCTCTTCATAAACCTTTCGGACGATGGTGGAGGCACAGGTGTTCAGCTAGGTCAGCCGGACATATCCAAGCCGCCGTCGAGGGACATCAAGGAGGTGTGGATCACCTACTCATCCCCAGACCAGAGTTCAGGCCACCCGTTAGGAAAAGAGAGCACGGTCGCCATATCACACCTGCTAAATGTGTATAAGCTTGGCCTGGGCTCCCGGGTTCGCGGGCCGAGTGCCGCCGGGACGGGGGTGATTACGAAGCTGACCGAGCTCGAGATTATCAGCGACGACGAGGGTACTACGGAGTAGGTCGCCAAGCATCTCTAGCACTCTCAAGATTAGTGATTACCTTCGGGGGGCAACGAAAAGGAGTTCGGCACATGGGGCTTGTTCAGGAGGCTGCGACACTCCAAGTACCTAGCAAGCTCAAGTCGCTAGAAATCACTATCGACACCGGTGAGAAGGGCGAGTGTGGTTTCAAGGCGGGCGACATCCTCAGCTTGCACTGATCTCGGGTACGTCGGAGCGTTTGAGGCTGCGTTTGAACCTCAATGCTGCTACGTACGATAGAAGTGAGATGGAGAAGGTCCTCAGAGGCATCTGGCGAGACCATAAGGGCCTAGTGGCATTAGAGTTGGGCGTGACGCTTTGTTTACTTACCAAGCCAGAAGGAGGGGGGCCTGAGATCCCTACGCCAGACACGGCTCCTGCGGGCGGTCACCAGCTCTGGAGTCTGAGGGTGTCGGAGATTAAGGAGGGAGTGGAGGAGTCAAGGACTCGGCGGTTCGTAGGAGACGTCAAGAAGCTGTTCCCGGGATTTAGCGAGCTTCACTGCATAGATAGAAACATTGGCTATCCAGCGGGCGCGGGACCGGGGCACTAGGCGGGTTTGTCAGGGAATCGCCCCTCCCTATAGATAGGTCAGTGTGGGTGGCTGGCGCCAGCTGACATTAGCATTACTATCCCAATGCTACGCTTAGAGACTGCCTGATGGCTGTATAATAAGATAAGCTAGGTACCCAGCCTTTTCCCGACCCTCTCAGATGGATTCTACAGTGTACAATATCAACCTCTCTATACTCTACCTAAGTTATATAATGTGCTATGTAACTCTGTGTGAGGCGTTATAATTTTTAGCGCGTGAAGAAGAAAGGAAAGAAAGGAAGGAGAGGAACAAGAGGAACAAGAGGAACAAGAGGAAGAGGATGGAAAGGGGGAAGGGCAAGAAAGGAAAGTAAAGGAGACGCTATAGATGACACTAGGTGGATGCGAATGATAGCAGTGGGGGAGGCAAGTGTGGAGTGTCTCTGCGTAGTGCCTATGTAGGATTCTGCTTGCTGGTAAATACACAGTAATCAGAGGTCTCCTGGTGCCTAGTCCACGCCTCATTGTAGCCCTCGCTTGCTTGCAACCATTACCTAGCTGTCTATCCCCTATCACACCAGACTCCAAGTGTGTGAACCCAGCTTTGTAAGCACGCCTAGAAGCCCGACAGCGACAGGCTTCTCTTATAGTGGTGCTAGGACCACAGTTAGCGAGCGGACAAGTAATAAAGGTGAGGCGGGGTAAGGGCTCAAATATCGGACAGGACGTCGATGATAACCATCTACATCTCTATGACCTCGGACCAGAGGTTCTCACTAGAAGGCTGTTAGCCGAAACATCTCAGAAGCAGGATGAAGGCGTCCGATGGGACCGCTCGCGGGCAGAGGTTAGAGGATCAAGAGGGGCTGGAAGGGCAGGTAGACATACCCGTCCTTGCCGACTGGCATCAAGACACGGATCTTGGCCTGGACCTTAGGCTCCTTCAGGATGTAATCGAGCGTGCCGGGCTGACGAGGATCCTCAAAGTTGGAGACTGTCAAGAAACCGCAGCCTAGATCGAGGGGAAGGGGGGTATATACCCGCGTGTTTCCACCAGAGCCCCGGTCGTCTCGCTGGCGTGTGAAGTAAACGGCAAGCTTGCCGAAGCTGGACGAAAACGACGAGTACTGGATTGAGACTTTGTGGGAGACGTTGTCAGAGTCCTCGCCAGGCGTCTCGGTAGACCGAGCCCGTCCCTAACGGACATCGATCGTTCCTAATAAGACGTCCGTGGACGTGCCCAGTCCATCTGGGTGCTGCAGGCGAACCAGGAGCTTAGCGGTGGCTGCGTCGTCGGTTTGGCCGTCGTCGTCATTGGGACCCCCAAGGCGGACTTGGATTGGGGTGGAGAATCCCCCGTCGTAGGTGGGAGTAGCTGGCTTGTTGCAGAAAAGCGGAAAGTGCTTGTTCGCTTTCTCATCAGTGATAAGAACAGCGACTGCATAACGCCAGGTCAATCTTCCATCCACAGGGGGGTAAGCAAAGGGCACCAGAGGAGGGTGTGCTTACCAGAAGAGGGGGTGATTACGAAGTTGGGCTGCACGTCCAATCGCTCACGTTGAGCCGCAGGCGCTGGGGCTAAGTAGGACCTCGGTGCCATTGCGGGTAGGTACCTTAGGTATTCACACCTGGGCTTGGGCTGTAGAGATCGGTGTAATCGGGTAGGTTGGAGCCTGTGTATGGGGGCGGTTGATTTGGAGGAAGGAAGACGGGAAGGCGGGGGCTTTCGTGGCTTCGGAAGGATAGAAGGCGGTTCACTTCGCTTCGAGGTGTACGCCGTGTATGCCGCTGGGCTGCTGAGGTAATCCGACCGCTTTTGGGAACGCGATGTCGTGCGAGTGAGGGCAGCCTTAACGCAGGAGAGGTACTGCCGCGTGATGTGGCAGGTGCAGGCTTGCAAGGGATAAAGGTGTAGGAAGGGTGAGAGTTGGGGGGATGGGGGGGGGGGGAGGGGAAGAAAACCCTGAAAAGGGACCACGAGGAAAGGAAGGAAGAGGAGAGAAAAAAAAAAAAAAAAGAGAAAAACGAAAAGAAAAAAAAAGAAAAAGAGGGGAAAAGGTGTAGGGAGGGACAGGGAACAGAAGCACTCCACGTGAAAGCGGAAGGTGAGGAAGGCGGTTGGTTCACTTACCTCCTTCCTAGCTTGTGGGGTGTAGCTGTTTATACTTGAGGAAAGTGCACTCAAGATTGTGTTACTTGCGTATGCGATCTTGATTTCGTCGACTACCGAATAAGGAGGATAGAGAAGCAACCCTAAGGTAAGCTTTTACTGATATACCTACCCGTCTAGTGATTGCATGTATGTATCCTCGTCCTTTGATACCTACTTCCTCTATCTTACTAAGTATAACTATCCAAAAGCTGACTACCTGCAGTCCTGAGCAACGAGGTTTCAAGAGGGCACGAACCTCACTTATCATGACATGACCAATGGGCCTACTTTAGTGGGTAAAGTTTGCATAACTACTAGTACCTTATGTGGGACAGCTCAAATACGTATTAGCCAGAATAAGTACTAGATAACGCCGGATCATAGTACTGCTAGACGGGTTCAGGCTCCTGAGGCATCATGTTGGTTACTTGTGGTGGGGAGTTCTGAATCAACACTGGAAAACGCTGCTCGGTAAAAACCCTATTTAACGCTTGTGCGTAGGCGCCTGAGGCTTCCTAATGAGATAGGTTAGTTACTGCAGAGATGGCGGAGATATTATAGGCGTGCGCTATCCAAGCGATGCTTGGATTGCGTTTCTGAGGAGCTGTATAGATGCGGGGGATGCCGTATGAGTGTACTTATAGTGTCTGGGGCTAGTCGCTGCGGCGGTGCTTTCTATACCGAGGGGAAGGATGTTTTGAAGGATACGTATGACCCTTACCTAGCAATAGAAAGATCCGAATGAATATAGGATCATGCTGGATAGAAGGGAGGCTATGCCTGGGTATAGGTGGAAGGATCCGCATCAATATTCAGTAACATTAAGATCTGGGGGGAATGGCGGACGGCACTAGATGAGGATGGGCCTCCCAAGCCCTGCTATATAATGCCCACTTATAAGACCATAGCCTGATCCCTAGGCAATTATCGCCACTTAGGCACAGTGTGGGAAAGTCCAAGCCGTGCCTGTTACACTACGTGCCGAGCTAGTGTCTCTAGAGAAAAAGAAGTCCTAGTATTAGAGGCGGGAGTGCACTAAGATTCATATGTAATAGGGTAGATAATCTACAACCTATGATAACAGGGGACAATGATGGTTAACGCAACACTGAGAGCGGCTCCTAAGGCTATGTAGTATTCCAACGGGGGGGGGGGGGGGGGGGGGAGGGCTATAATAAGACAGGCACAGCGGAGTGCATTTATCAGTACGGAGAAAAGGTGGGATTCCTACGGTTCCCCCCTCCGGCAACCACATCCCTCAATCAACAATGTCACTTCCCGGAACCCAAATGATCACATCCCCTAACTTCTAACCACTGACCCTAACTTACCCCGAACCCTAACCTTCAACTAACCCTAACCCGCCCGAAAACGCATCTTTGCCCGTCCAAAAATGCTCAGAAACTTTCTATTTATTTCTGCGATCTTTTCTCGACTTTTGCGGCCGGTTTGAACACATTGCTGCTCTGTCGGCGTGCACGAAGTACGGGCGCGGTGCGGTGGTGTGGGCCGCCGAGTATGGGGCACCCAGCCTGGGGCTGGTGCTGTGGCTAGCCCACGCACTAGCTGTGGCGTAAGCGTACGAATACTAGTTTTCCCCCGTACCGATACCTGCACCCGGCACAGCGTACGGGACGTATAGAATGCTTTACTTACGTTTGTCTGTGAACTGCAAGGATGCGGGTGGGGGTGCAGTGCACTTGCACCCTCGGTAGCCACCTGCTGCCTACCACCACCAGCACCAGCACCAGCACCAACACCAGCACCAGCACCAGCACCAGCACCAGCACCAGCACCACCGCCGGCACCGGGGGCGCATAGGTGCAAGGGCTTGTGGCTTAGGCTGCTCCATCCTACTTATCGTCACCTGTTCTCTTAGAGGTGTTACGTGGTTTGTTGTGCTGTATAGATGCTGAATTACCTTCACCCTCGGTTCTACGACGTCACGCTGTGTAATGTGGTCTACCATGTGACTTTAGGAGATCGTCCTAAGCTATAGTATAAAAGAAACATCCTGTTCCTTTCTATTCCAAGTTCCCACTAAGGAAATAAGAGTGCTTGCCAGGACGTCAAGTCACTATCTCTTCCGACTGCTAGTATCCTTCCGAGTTATTAGTAGTAGAAGGTGCGAAGGTGTAAAGGTACGACGGCCACTATCTCTATAGCTGCTGCTGCTGCTGGCTTCAGAATGCCCTCGCCGCCGCCAGGTGTTCGGACGAATATCAAGCTGGAAATGGTGAGGGGCAGCGCTAAGGATTTATTCTTGTTCGGCACGAGACCTCATGACGTCTCCTCGGCGATGTAAGGGTGACTGTGATGATTGCCGGCTGGTGCTGGACTGTCATCAGCTGGGCTTAGATATCAAACGTATTTTGCTGCTGGGGTTTAAGAGAGGTACAGCGAGACCCATTTATACTCTTCCTTCTCTTCACCTCATTACTCCCATCTAGCGGGGTGTACACTAGAAACGCACTATAGAGATCTAACAACCACGATTCTTAGCTATATGCTTGTGTAAATAAATGTGTGGAAACGGCGTTGTGCAACACCTAGGGGGGTGCTGGATGAGGGCGACGTGACCTCTCACTCCACATATCGCTATCCGCCGCTGGGCTTCATCGGCGACGTTATCACCCTCATTCCTAACACCAGTCGAGGGCCTATAAGCTTAATCGGTCGAGCACTCCTCTAGTTAAGGGGAAGGTGCGGGTGCGAATCCTGGGAGGGTCGCAACTTTTGCGGCTTTAAGTACCCATATAACCTTTTGCCCTGATCTCGGACTACCAGTCCGTTTCATCACAAGCTTTTCCGTGAGTAGCAAATTACCATTTTGGTCTTTCGTTTCGCTTCTTCTCTGCGTTCTGATCTATTAGAGTGCAGAGACCAACACTTATACTACTTTCACATGGCTCCATCTGAAAAACTTTCTCGTCTGGAGGGTTTGTACTAGACTATTTCGAATAGGGCGCTAATAAAGATGTAACTCGCAACGAGGAGTGCTTACCCTAAGTTCACTTTTTGCTCTTACTTAACTTAGATTAAGTTCTCTGCCCTTCTGCAAGGCACTGCCTAGCTCCGTATTATGGGTATATCTAGGTCTCTCCCATGCCCACCCCTGTTCATCTTCTCCTTCCTCGGCACGATAATCCTGTTGGGGCGATACACGACCACTCACCACAGTGGAGGATATGTTCGTTCTCATGGTGATGGATAGATCGGCAACAGAGGTTAATACAGAGGTCGAATCACGTAGCCTAAGGCGGCTTTCACTGTCGTCCTAGTACTATTCGTATACCTACTAAGCATAGGTATTCTCATTCATCGCAGACGCCTTGTAAGACGAAAGCCTAAGCTAAAGGTATAGGCGACGGCTATAAAAATTACTACAGACCCACTCCCTCCTCCTCCCCTCCTAGACCTTCTCTCTTCACGCAATATCCCAATGATCAATGGCAGATGGGTTATTGGGGCTTTGGTGGGTAACGCCTTTGAGTGGTTACCCAGCGCCTATTGAATTTGCCCCCTCCCCCAAGATAGAAAGCATATACGCATCCTACTCAATGACCATCATCCCCCCTCCCCTTTTATTCGCCTGTTAATTCAAAAGTCTATCGATCCTTGATAACACTCCCGCACTGCTCTGTCCAGATGGCTGTCCTGGCTGTTAAATGTAATACTAACAAAGTCGCCAGGCCGTTCAAAGGCAGATCGTAGTTCTTGGACTGTCTTGAGGAGGTCCTCTTGAGACCGTAGCTGTACATATGTGTTTCAGGGGCTGTTGCGGTTGCTTCTTGAGGTAGCCCAACCCACGTATTAACCAGACGAAGCCTGTATACATATAATCTTAATAGCGATAGTCTATAACTGGGTTGCTAACTAGGGTTGACTTTAGGCGTATCTCTCTCAACAATGGCGTGTTTCGGGTGAGGCTAATATCAGCAACGCACATCTACGTTAGTGGCTCGCATAGTAAGCCAGAAGCTGAAGGGCTGCTCTTTATGTAAACTAGCTACTTGCCGGGCGTGTTCAGGCCGAATAAGCAGCAGTAGTATTACCCAACGACGCTAGACGACGGAGACACCGGATGATGGAGATGCTGAATGGGAAGTGTAACGGAGACGCTGAATAGTAAGTGTAACGGAGACGCAATGCCATCATGACTGAGGAGACTAGGCAGCAGCTCATTGCGAAAAACTTGTCTTAGAGAGATTATAACCACTGAGGATCGATTACCGTTTATATAGTCAGCTATTTGTTCGGCGTATCCTGGCTGAATAAGGATATGTTCGCAGTCGCCGAGATCTAAACTTCACATTTTGTAAGGCAGGTATTTAGATAACACGATAGCTGCGAGATAAGAACCCAAGTCTGGGTGAGGGTTTCCTATGAGAAAACATAATCAGAGCTATTCTCAAAGCCAAGGCTAAGAATAAGTCCTTAGCAGCAGGAACGTCCAGGTACATAACAAACGACGCCGAATGACGCTGGACGACGCCGGGCGAGGGATGCCACTATACAGCCTGAGGCTCTAAACAAGGGGAATCGATTGTGCGTAGTACGGAGGGCTGAATATATACTGGATGACGCTGGGCAGCAGCAACTCTATAAAGCGCTCCGTGATGTTCAGCACTTGTACATCTGTCTGCATGAGTCCCTAGTGATGAATATATAAGGGAGTACTAACCTTGCTTCTCATAGCACAATCTCACCAGGACAAGCACCAATCCATAACCAATTTTCCGCGGGCTTTGAGATAATCCCAAAGCAGCCTAGAGGCGAATCATCGTTCAGGTCACCTATTACATAACTGAAATTGGTTTAAGTAGCTTACGGGTAGGTTTAAATGAGTAAGGTATCTGTTTGAAATAAATGTCAGACGATGCTGGACAACAGAGCTGCTGAATAGGCCTAGGGTCCTGATGTATTATTCTTAATCATTGGTGGTAGAGAGGGGTCTGAATAAACACCGGAAAAATGCTGGGTAATAGAGACGCTATAACACGCTATATGTAGAGGACATCATGACGCAACGGACTAGCTACTGTAGAGGTAGTCGAGATTTTACAGCTACGGTGTAAGCTATCTAAGCGATGCGCTGACTGCGTTTGTGGATAGCCGTAGGAATGTGGGCGATGCCAAGGTGTATTAATAGGTTTGGTAGGTGGTGGCTGCGGTGGTAGTATCTAAACCCGGGGTTAGGTGATATCCTAAAGCACAATAACCTGCAGCTGGCGGTGAGGTGAGATGACCGCCCAATAATGGGACATTCAAATGGGCCCCTGGAGCTCTGGTGTGAGCCCTAGTAGCGCCAAGGTCTGAATAAAGCCCGGGTGATGCTGGACGATGCTAGATCCAATGATAGATAGAGAGCAGCTGCTAAAACTTGGGATTATAGCAGCTAGCGGCTGCCATTTCGGATTTCAGTAACCTGGGTTTAGCATTATAGTCTCAGTTTCTCATATCTCCTCTACTCTCTGCTTATTCTAGTTAATCTCCACTGCAAAACCGACACACCATGCTACCTAGCGTAATCTTAACATACCCCCTATTATACCTCTCGCTCATTGCTTTGCATTCTTGTTAGGCTTGGCTACTCGCCCTGCGGCTTCCTGATCAGGCCCGGGGCTTCCTGCTTCATCTAGGTAATAATAGCGCCTCCCTCATCTTTCCTATTAACCTCTCCTCGCCTACCTACGAGCTTTGTTGAATCAACTGATCTTAGCTTAACTTAAGGCGAGTATACTTCCGGATCGACGGACGCTCTTTATCTGTTCTCTCTCCTTGCTCCTTCCTCTGGTCCTTTCCCTTTACGACGTCTCTCTCCTAACGCTCTATCAATACAACAGCCGTTTTGAATTCAGGCCTGTTCTACAACCCTGACGACTGATTTCCCTCTGCGCAACACCACGTCAGCTTTTACAAATTTATCTCTTTTCTCCAGATCTCGAGATTCTCTCGTATCTGAGAGCATCCTCTGCAGAGGACTATACTCTCGTTCGACCCCTACTATCGCCTCTTAGCCTTCCCGCCTTCCGCGTCTTTGAGCACCACCTGCTTGAGTTTAGAGTTCACACTACCTCTACTGCTTTCCCTCGCCCACCTTGTTCCGCGCTGCACGGCCATCCTCACTCATTCCGCCAGTAGGTTCGTCAATATTCCCTATTTCTACTCTGGCGTCAGCAGCTCTTTCCCCCTCTAACTAAACCTATGCTGCAGACGACTTTTCCTTCCCAATTACCAGCCAGCCCTGGCAAAAAAGACTCATCAAACCTCGGATCACAGCTGCTGCGCCATCCGTTATATTCTTGCATATTTCAAGCTTAATCCGACAAGATGAAGGACCCGGTCGAGCCTCGGAACGTCGAACCTACAGAGCTCGTCGATGCTCCCGACCATATCGTCTACGCAGAGGGGACTAGTGAGCCCCTTAATTTCAGTAACCTCACTATCATTCCTATCAACAAACCACGAGAAGAGATCTTCTTTTTCAAGAGGATGGAAGGAAGTAACGCCAGGTTCGACGCAATGGTTCAGGTGGGCGGTGGGGAACTGCGCCCAGATGCTGAGGAAGCTGGTCTGAAGAGTGCTATCTGGGAAGTTATCGACGGCGTGTACCTGTACCGTCGGGCGGGACTTTCCTTCAAGGTCCTCCAGTCCGTGGGGTCTGCGGAGTACACATCTCCGGAGAGGTCCTTCCACAGAGTCAAGCACATTTTCAGCCTGAAGACGTGCGCTTTACTCGCCAATCGAGATGTTTACGGCGGACTGCAGGTGCTGAAGCTAGCGCTCTCTGGTGATACCTTCGACCTGGCCCGGCCCAAGGATCACGGCCTCGTCGTCCATCACCCCAGATGGATCAAACGTGTGAAGCATATTGCGGATCTCCTGGGCCTGGAGATGGGCTCGCCTTACAGCGGCCACAGCATGATGCCTACCGAAGACGACGTTGCAGACTGGGCTGCGGGTCATGCGGAGAAGAAGTTAGCAGCATATACCATCTACGCCATGCTCAAGTTGTACGTGTTCGGCGATCGCATAATCACGCACGTCAGTATAGCAGATTTGCAGCAGCTCAAGAGCTGTCTCCGGAAGGACGGTCTAGCGCCTCGGTTTGAGATCCACCTCAGCCACAAGCTGTGTGGGGTGCTGCATGAGTCTGGAAAGTGTGTCCCTTTTGTCCAACGGCTGGGATACCTAACTGGTATCGACTTCGCTATATATCATTGGGAAAACGGTGTGATTCTCGATGGAATAGTGCCCGCGCGGACGGGAAAAAAGGAGACGACCAGAGAGGCTTGCGCAGACGGCGGGAGGGAAGACACGGACATAGACGACTATAATTCCGAAGTTGACGATCTCGAGCTCACGCTCGCGGAGAAGTACCCAGACGACTGGGGTGCTATTTTGCGCAGCGGCCTAGACGATGTAGGACCCCAAGGAGCACATCTACCCGGGCACCCGGCGTTCGTGTGAGAGGTGGCCGAGCCTAGCCTGTCTTCTTCGTGACGAGGCTGACTCTCGGCCCCACTCACTCCTTTCTACCTTACATACGCCCAGGGAGGCCATCCGCAAGTCCAGGGATCATAAGGTACCCGCGAGTCTGCTGATGCTGGGAGAGAGGGTTTCTACGCCGCAACAGACAAATCAATTATTACAGGTTGTCTTACGACCCTAGCTTGGTCAGGTTGATAGATCAGCTTCTGAACCTCGCTCGTATGATTGAGGGCTTCATTCATAGGATGCTTGGATTTAGAGACCACATACAGCTGCTTTCCTTACTTCAGGGGTGCGCATCCGTCTTGGGCTACGAATCAGGACTTCATATGTAGCGCCTCTCGTGTTGAAAGGCTAGGTAATTAGGCATGAGGGAAGCTGGGAAGAGCAGCTACTGCTGAGATTGATGAAACTGGCATTTAATCACCATTAGAGGGCAACTCCAGCATTATCAATCTAGTATTAAGCCATGTTTCTCTATCAACTCATAGGGTCCCACTTTATTCATACGTATTGATCACATTCTCTAGTAATCTCTGACTATGATTACCTTGGACACTAAATTAAGCCTATATCGTAGAGACACCCTCACCGCTAACCCTAACAACTACAATTACAAGACGTAACGTAAGGTCGAAATCCGCTTTACAGAGTACCAAAGCACCCTCCCGGGCCTCCCTAAGGGGGCCGCGCTCAAACGGTTGCTAACCCTGAATCTATCATTACTAGAATGCAAGTTAAAGGTCATCTATCGTATCGAATAGCTCTGAATGATATAGGTACTTCGCTACGTCCGAATAGAATAGTATACATACACCACCTAGCTGTATAAATATACTATAGATGTCATCAGTATCCATTGGAGTCGTCTCTTTGCTGTAATACAAGCGGTTCAAAGGGTGCATTCGCGTTGGATAACAGGTAGCCACAGCGAAACAGACGTCGGAGGTCGGAGGTTGGAGGTCGGCCATGATAGGTCTGTAGACTGTTGTCCCCCTTCTTTCCCTATTTTCTTCTTCTTCTTTTTAGGTCCAAAGCACGAGATACGGCCCTACATCGCGCATTATACGACCACCAAGGGATCGCAATCCCATGTACTAGGTAAAAGTATATGTCCTTCCCAATTACTGTTAGGGAAGGTAGGCGAAATAAAATCAACTATCTCTTGTAACGTCTAGATATACTTGACGGACTTGCTTTGTTGTTGAGGCAGGTAAGGTACTCTGCTAGGGATATGCTATGGGCAACGCTGAAGATGGAGCGACGCCAATCAACCTGCTGCTGCTCAAAAGGCCCTTACACTAAGGATAACGAGTGGAACGCGAATCATAACGTCAACAAAACATACATAGGTCTCAAATCGTGCAGCCCTATAACCCGTAATCGTTTTGTTTATTCAAACAGCTTTAGGCCAGGAACTACTAATACATAAGTTGCTGCGACTCCCTGTGAACACCTACGCATGACCCCTGTTCAAGAAACCGAGGCCTGTCCCAGCCGATCTAAGCACCTAACTGGGATTGTGCATAGGGTGTCCACGCTCCCTGTAGTTAGGCGATATCACAATTGGTAGCGTCTAAACTAGTAGGTTTCTAGGCTTCTCAACTGGTTTCTATAGCCTTCTCCCTCTCCCCGATTGCGTGGCTGCATAGGTACTATATGGAGGGATGGTAGAGATACTTTAGCAACCGCGTAAGAGGCTGTAGTTTCAACCGCCAACGTGCGCGGCCTGTTATGTTGCCTCCCAGGCCTGCCTCTACTTGGGACTCTCCCACTCACCTTACGCTTTTCCTGGCGGATGCTTTCGTGACAAAGCCCCGCCTGGTGGTGTTAGTGGGGGCGTCTGGCGATAGCTCGACCGGGTTGTTGATGGAGTCCCCTGGCTGTTTCTGGGGTGTTTTGCTGCCCGTGCTTTGCCTGGCAACCGAGCGCGTGCGATGCCTAGGGGGGGACTGTCTGGTGATGATGGTGGCGGGTGTGTCCTGCTGCGGCTCGGCCGAGTTACTGACGTGTTCCGCTTGCTGTTCTAGCTGTCGTCGAGCCTCCTGAGATCTCCATCTAGGTGTTGCGCCGCCTGTGCTTTTCCTGGCGACCGGGCGTATGTGACGACGCGGAGGGGGGGACTGTCTGGTGATGATGGCGGCGGGTGTGTCCTGCTGCGGCTCGGCCGAGTTACTGATGTGTTCCGCTTGCTGTTCTAGCTGTCGTCGAGCCTCCTGAGATCTCCATCTAGGTGTTGCGCCGCCTGTGCTTTTCCTGGCGACCTGGCGCGTGCGACGACGTGGAGGGGGGGACTGTCTGGTGATGATGGCGGGTACGCCCTGCGATGGCTTGCGTCGGGCGTTGTCACGGGGGGGTTGTGGGCAGTCTGACGGCGCTGCTGCCGCTGCAGAGCTGTTGGTGCCAAGCGCGAGGAAGCTGTCCATAATGCCTATAACCTGCTGCCGGGCGGACTGCATTGCTGCGACGTCTTGGTGGTTGACGAGCTTGAGCACGCTGGCGCAGAACTCCCGGGCGAGAGTGGACACGGTGGTCTGGCGCTTAGTACTCCCGGTTGCGCTGGTCGTAGTCCAAGACGGGCGGATCTGAGCACCATCCCTGTCGGTCGTCTGTCGGACCAGCTTTAGCAGGCGTGCCCATGCCACGTGGTTGAATCGCTGCCCGTACGAGCAACCGTCGTCGTCCCCATCCCCCCCCTCGGCTGTCGCGTCGCCGTCCAGGAGCGGCAGCAGATTCGGCGCCCGGAACTCGGCGAGGTTGTCCCGCACAAAGTCTAGTACGCGTCTCTGGAGCTTGACAGCCGCAAGCGCCGGGAACACGGCGGAGGCCCAGCCCTCGCGCAACGCCAGTGCATCCAGCGCCTTTGACAGATGCTCCCGCAGCAGCGGCTTGTCCTCGAAGGCGAGGCTGGCGTCTGCGACAGCTACAGCATGCTCTGGACTGATCCAGCTGATGACGTGACGCAGCACGCAGACGGCCGTCTTCATCTCCGTCACTTCGCAGTGCAGGATACGCCTCAGGTCGGGGAATGCGAGCGATTGCGAATCCCTGATGGTGTTGTGGATGAGGCTGTAGGCTTCGTCGTCTAGCGTCGCAAGGAAACCGTCCACCCGCGCGCGCGGGGCGCGGGTCGGTTGTTCTCCCTCGGGCGTAAAGAATACATTAGTGACGTTGGGGGCGGCGTCATGGCCCGACAGCTTATCCCAGTCGGCTCGCGTGATGTGGTTTCGCTCGTCCACAGGCAGGTCGGCAAGGGTGCTGAGGACCTCTTCGAGGGCGTCGGCCCAGTACTCGTCGATGCCGAGGCTAGCAATCCACTCAAAGTAGGATATGTCAAAGGTATCTAGGCCTAACCTTGTGCAGCACCACCGAGTAAGGATTGGCCGCCACCTGTGGTTGTTCCACAACGTAACAAGCCTCCTTGTTGGCAAATACATCTCACTGCTGGAGTGGACTTTCTTGACATAGGTCTCATCGACGATAGCGGACCCCCCATCCTGCTGCTCGTTGCTCTGCCGTTGCAGGGAGGTAAACAAGTCAAGCATTAGCCAGGTCTCCCCATGGCTGTTGGGCAGGCTTGGGTCCCGCCTGTTAACGCGTAGCTCGACGTTCAGGTCGTATGGTAGACGGTCTTTAGGTGTGTGCATGTCGCCCGTCAGCCTCTCTCGATGATCCGTCTTTATGGGTTTGGGTTTAGGTTGGGTGACCGGGGGGGGACAATGAGGCTTCCTGCCTGTCCTACCTTTATCGTAGAGCTCGCACGTCCACCATGGCTGGGGACCTGCTGCACCCATCTCCTTAATGTACTCGCGAAGTGCCTGGATCCGGTGCTGGCCGGCCATGACCTCGGCTTTGCCCCCGTTGACCTCTGCCCAGCGTAGGAAGGACATCTTGGGATAGGTGTCGCCTTCGTCATCATCCTCCTCCTCCTTCATATCCTCATCCTGCTCATCCTCCTCAACGTTACCAAATGCTTGCTGCATGCGACTCACTTCATCGGCGCTGCAGAGGACGATGATGCGTTTCTCAGGCGCCCGCCGTTCTAGCCTGCTGCTCCTGAACATGTGCAGTAGCTCCTGGACGTGGGCTGTGTTGATGGAGCGGTTCCTGCCAACGCTCCAGGTCGTGTCAAGCACAGCAATAGGCATCTTTGCAACGGCGAGGAGGTAGGGTCGCGCCCGCTCGCGCGCGGACGAGCTATCTTGGTAGGCGATGCGGCGCTGGTACTCCCTCCTGGCCCGCACGCGCCTCCCGGCCGCTGGTGGTGCCGCTGCGTCCATGTCGTGATTGTCGTCGCTCCCATCCCACTGCCTCTTCTGCTGCGTGCCACGCAGTCCAGTCATTGCGATAACGCGTAGTCTGCAACTGCCGCTGTGTACTTCTCGCTTAGTCCTTGTGTGTACTACTCCTGTGGTCGACGTTGAGTAGGTGAGGGGGCAGGGTAATTAGGCCTGGGGCTAGCTGAGCGGTTGTGATGCGGGGAATGATGGTGATGAAACTTGAAAGAAGAAGTGTTTGTTTGCCTACCAGCAGGTGAAGGGGGGATTGCCCGTAGCAATCTAAAAAGGGAGCGTGCGTAAGTGCCTCCGTACCTTACCTTACCTGAAAATTGATTAACATGAGGTGATCCAATTGAAATTAGGCCTAGTTTGTGGTGGATGCTATGACTGGATCTGATTGGTCTGAGGCTAATTCAGCTGCACTGCTGCGGCAGTTCTCTCTGGAGACGATATGTGATTGGTGCGTGGCAGTGGAGATGGGGACACCTAGCCTATCTGTCATCTAGGTACCTTACCTTAGCAGCCTGGGATGCCACCAGCATAACACACTACCAATAGAATCAATAAAACATAACGTCTTCCTTAATTGTCTCGAGAACGTAAGTCTATACGCCTTAATTAACCCCTAGAGACGTAGAGTAAAAAGGACCCTAACCTTTAACTAACCCTAATCGGCCTGAAAACGTATGTCTGCTCTTTACCTAAAGAAGTACACTGCGGATATCAGTCTGCTTATACGGCCTTCGCTTATAATCTTTATAGCTAGTATGATGAAAGCATGAATTTTCTCCCAGGTCGGCGTGTACGCAATGGGTATGGGTGTGGGTGGTGTAGGCCCCCGCCCTGCTAGGGGCTTGGTTGCTGTTGAGAAGGTGAAGGAGAAGGGCCACGTCTTTGTAGTTACGTAGTATTTCTTCTCTATAGGTAGCTCTGATCCAGGGCATCCTAAATTTCGGGGAGGGTCTTTTTGTTTTGTTTTGTTTTGTTTTGTTTTCTCAATCCCTCAGCGTTTATAGTTATAGTCTTGAATAAGCCTTATGGCCTGTTTGAATTAGGAGTATAGGGTGTCGCAAAGATTCAACAGGTGTACATGACTACCGTATTTTTTGTGAGAAGGTAGCGTAGAGTAAGGTAGCCTGAATTCAAGTGCTGCGAATCGCCTTAAGCTAAGGTACATACGGAGTAGATTAGTGTAGCGCAGGGCTGTATAACGCTGGGACTGGGCTTGAAGCTCAGGCGACGCGACGTGGGTAAGAACGGGGGGCACGCCCTCTTAAGGGAAGCCTTGATATCCTGTCTGAAGACCAGTGTATATAAACGTTAGTGTAGACTGGGGCTGTGGCGATATGCTTGATGGTGGCGAGTTCTAGTCCCTGTGAGAAAAGCAGTGGTGGAAAGGGGGGCTGCAAGCTGGTCGGATGCCCGCACTTCAAGGTATGTGGCTACGAAATATTATGTCTTTAATAGGAAGGTACTCCGACCTGAATTCTAGAAGGACGAGCTTCTTAATAGAGGTTATATCCTCCTCGCCAGAGAGAGGAAATAGGTGTGCTGGTCTGCTGCGCGTACCATAGAAGACAGACGAGTCTTTCTTGCGTACCTACTATCCAGGAGGCACCTGGGCGGGGAGCTTTGTAGGCAGCTTGCTATGCGCCAGCTGCCCTTTGCTAGGCAGGTGTACAACAGGGTTATCTCTGTGCTGTGATAGCTTCCGCTATTAAATCGTTGGATTATTATAGTGTGTTATGCCTTTACGCGGCAACTATGCTACCTGATTAGGTATGCCCTATATCTGGGCCTATTTTGAAATACAGGTTCTGCTTGTGACGGGGGAGATTATGGGAGTGTATGGGAAATGACCTTGATAGAGCGATGCACAGCTCGTTAATATTGTTATTCATACGCCTTGAGATCGACCGGCTGAGGAGATTTGGCCAGGTTCGGGTTACAAATTGTAGTACGCAGGCTTCTAGGAGTCGATAGTATGCGGACGATCTAGGCTCACAGTTCAGCTGGTCTCTGTTAATCAAGCCTAACGTGAAGGTATACGTATCGCTTGCTCACGTAGTACACACCGTCTCAAACCTCCCTCATCCGTCTTCCCTTATAAACGATGTTTCGGGGTTTGCCGCCTGGAGGCGTACGTTTTGGACTGCTGGATCTCCCTTCCCTTACTTGGCTATTTATAGTAGGAGCCTGGATAGGAAAAGAATATAGCTTTTTCGGGGGTCTATCTAATATAACCATATTAGTCTGATTATTTGGGCTTACTGTGGGAAGATATCCGACCTTACCTACCGGCTGGGGCTTCTCATACGTCTGGTGTAAAAGGATGGATAATAAGTGATGGAACCTTGAGCTTAGGCTCTTAAGATAGGAGGATAATTAACGCTTGAAGTTCTGGTGGTATAACAAGCAGCTAGCTTCAAAATCAAATAGATAGTATCAGAGCTATACGACATAGAATGTTAATAGGAAGTAGATTCATTCTACCGTTTTCATTATTTTTCCTTCTTTCCTTTTTTTTTTTCCTTTTCCTTTTTTTTCTCTTCTCTTTTTTTTGTTTTTTCCTTTTTTCTTTTTCTTTTTTTTTTTTGGTATTTTTGGTATCGGACTAGTAGTGACGTAACTGGAGCGCCCAGCACCGAGGGTTGAGAGGACGGTGGGGAATCCAAATAGATTGCCACTATTAAGCATCAATAGATGTTTAGTCAGCCTTGAGTATGCTCATAGAGGTATAGTATCCTACAGCAGCCTAGCTTGGTAATACTGAGTTGTGGTGCAAGGGTCTGTAGGCAGGCTGGTTTGTTCAACCTGGGTATGCAACCGCCGCGGAGGTGTGGCTAACAAGAATGGCAACGCTAACACAGACGCAAACAAAAACATACACGCAAACAAAAACACAAACGCAAGCAAATCACCAACAAAAACACCAGCAAAAACACCAACAGACACACCGAAAGAAGTCCCCCCCTCAAAAAAGAAAAAAAGAAAAAAAAGAAAAACACCGGCAGCAAAGGCAACAGCAAAGGCAACAGCAAAAGCGACAGCAACAGCGACAGCAAAAGCAACAGCAAATGCAGTACACACATCACTACCCACAAAACGAAGGCTACCATGATTCCCAACCATCTATCTTCATCTTACCGCCAGTATAAGCATGATACAACGGTTGTGTTTAATTGGCTTCTCCAGACTGCGAGGGACCAGGAGTGGCTGGTGGGGAGGCAGGAGCTACCACTTCTAGTAACAGACTACGTCTACATTGCTGAGGAATGTGTCGCAGCCGGTATCCAGATGCCTGAAGTGGAGAGGAGGCTACTCAGCTACTCGCTAAGTACGCGCCGGAAGTGCTCGCAGTGGTTCCAGTCGCAGGCGAACACCAACTCCGAGTGGAAGACGTCGGATATCAAACATGCCTACTTTACTGACCAAATCGAACGGATCCTGGCTTGTTTCCCAACAGCAGCCTCGGATATGCTAGAACGCCCAACCGAGGGTCCGGCATGGTCTACCAAACTTGGATACAACGCTCGTGGACAAAGCCTGGGTCTTGACAGCAACGATAGCGACGACGATGACGACAGCGATGATGACAACAACTTCAGGGATAGCGATGATAGCTGCAACAGCATTGACAAGTCTGACTCCACCAGTGACTCAGGCTTGACGCTGCCCGGAGACGACATGGTCGACAGAACGGACGATGAGGATATGGCGATGATGCCAATCGAGGATAACGGCGTTGTGGAGATCTTCTGCCTTCTCAATGATGCGAAGCGTCTGCGGGACTACCTGCGAGGCGTGTGGGCTCGGTATGAGGCGCGTGCCACGGACGCCATCACGGCAAGCGTTGTGACGCAGGCGGCCTTTACAGCGTTTGCGAAGATTGAGACGGACTTCGCTAGGCGCTTCTCCCACCTCCAGTTCATCGGCCTCCAGATTGGGGCCATCTATGTGGACGCAGCCCTCGGGGAGACTTCCTACTACACGTGCAAGGTTCCGCGGGACATGCCGCATCACGAGGGGAAGCCCACGTTAATCGATCCGGAGGGCTCCATGGGATGGTTCCAGAAGGACCTGGCATTACGCATGGAGGCTTCAGGGTGGGAGCCTACACAAGAGATGGAGGAGTGGACGTTTCGCCCAACGTCCGTTATGTTGGAGAAGATGGCTGAGCTTACCAGGGCTGGGGTGGGCATCGACGACGAGGCCGAGCAGCGGCGGTTCCTCACGCCGAAGTACGAGGATTGCCTTCAGGACTTGCGTCGGCTCCGCCGGCTTCATGCGGCAGGGCCCTCAGGCAAGGGGGACTGCTTTCCGGCCCTCGATCTGCTCGCGCGTGCGTTCTGCGGCCGGGAGATTATACCCGGTGGTATACGGCTTTCGCTCGCCTTCATGTGTCGTGTTTTCCTCGATATTCCAGAAGGTCTGATGGTTCCTGTCGATGAGAGGCGGGCGGCGGAGGGTCATATCACAAAACATAAAAAGTATGAGGGTTTCTACGACTTACACCTTCCGGCGCGCTGGCCTAAGGACATGGCGAGGGACGTTAGCCCTAGAACGTACGGGCTTAATCTCGTGTGGACGCTTCACCAAGTGGCCCAGCTTCGCGGCCAGTGTTGTAGTCTCGACTGGCGCCTAATCGACCAGGCACACCTCTACAATGCTCTGAGGGTGACCTACCCAAAGACCCCAGCATGGCCGGACATGGACGTGGTGATCAGGTTACAGAAGAATGCCATTTTCGCCGGCGAACCACCAAGGACCAGCAGCGCTTGCAGGATGCGACACTGCGTTGCCCGGGGGTGGAAGCTTAGCGACCTGGCAAAGTCCCACCCAGATAAGGTACCATTGGGGAACGCCGACGGCCCACGGACGGCCTTAGCTGCGAGCGTCAGGGGTCCTAAGATGAGGCCAAGGGCTGAGATGGACGCCGAATGGCTGCGTGACCGCAACACTTCAGGGCGGCGACGCGAGCTCGTGCTCGCGCCTTTCCTGACAGGCCTGTTGCGTCAAAGGCAGGCGACTAGCCTCTGGCAGCCGGCGCTGGACTGCAGGCTGGCCGACGGTGTGTTTCGGAGGGAGTTGCGGTCAATGGGGGTGAGACTAACGACAGGCGACGTCGCTGCTACTGGTGTGGATATCGTATCCTACGTCGAGGCGATGGAGAGGGTGATTAGACGAGAGGTCCCGGTCCTGTTCTTCCACTTTATCGCAGTTTCCGAGTCCGGGCCACGACTGTTTGGTCGGGATTTGGGCATAGGTGCCTGGCTCGATAGCCTGCACAACAAGACGGAGGTGCGGGGGTGGCAGAGGAAGATGGCGAAGAAGGAGGAGAGCCTGCGGGCTGCAACCAAGGAGTGGCAGTCCCTTTGCACGTAAGTAGAGAGAGCTCGATACTCCTTCCCTTAACCCTATTATGAAGATGTAAAGTGGCTAACAATAGGGCTGTGGGGGTTTGGTTTAAACAGGAAGTTAAGGCTGGATAGCACTATACTGTCTACCTAGTGTGAGATGGGATGTTTATCTTTACTTGGGTATAGGGTGAGGGGGAAGCCACCTGGGCAATAGGGTAGGGGGAGAGGATAGGGGGGGCGGGGGAAGGGAGGTAGTGAGGGAAGTGTGATCGTGGTGGACCTATCGTCAAGACAGAGTAGTTGGGACTGCTCAGGTGACATTCGCGTGCAAAGAGATAACAGAAATCAAAAAGACGTTAGCGGCGAGAAGCTCAAACAACATACAGCCAATACTACTACCTATTTGTCTAATGCGCGTTTTAGAAGGCCTGGTTTATCTCCCCTATCACCGCATTACCTTCCCATTAGCGGGTGGGGGAAGTGGATCCAGGCTACATATATACCTAGTACGGACAGTAGAGTCGGAACGCTGTATTAGGCAGATATATTACTTAGGAGAACTGCAATATACTAGGGGTGGACGTCTATACCACGTAAAATGCATATAGTCACAACTCGCTATATGCAGCATACAGGTATATAACACTAGGTGACAGGTTCCACTCCAACTACCACGCGAACGGGTAAGAGCAGGATTAGGGACAGTCTATTATAGGTGTTAAACTCAGACTACCAGTGGCTTTGCTACTTATAAAAGCGGTAGAGATGTATCTACTACCACCTTATAAGTTAACCTTATTAAAATTACTGCTACCTATTGCAAGCAGGCATGTAGATCTGAGCGTGGTCTGCTGAGAGGTCCACCGGCGACCTGATATGCATTCTAGAGTGGTTGTTTGTTTGACAGGGTTACTCTATCTAGACAGACCTCCCCCCTCCCCCCCCCCCCCCCCCCCCCCCCCAGTCCCTACAGCGTATAACCACCTGGGAAGATAGCTAGGTCGTCAAGCGACAAGAAAAACTACTCAAAGCGAGCTGGAGGTACCTAAGGGAGGCGATGATAGCAAGCGCTAATAAAAGTCCGGGCCCTGACGTTGAACAGGCAAGGTTGTGACTGGCCGGCTTACCTAATCACATGACGAGCTGCACCAACGCGGGTTTTAGCAACTTTAACTGCGAACATCTCTACGAATACTGAGTGCAACTGGATAACAAAGATACCACTGTTACCGCTGAGATTAGGGCTATTGATTAGTACCTTTTTTGCTTGTATATATCGAGAATTCAATATGGCTGTTTTCGCCGAGGTCATTTTCGCGAAATTCGTGAGATCGGAGGAGTTTCACCTGACAAGAACATCAAAAATGAAAAGTCGATGTACCCGAGCAGAAAAAGGTACCGTTGAATAGCCCTGATCTCACTGATTATAGTGGTACTCTTTTTTTTTTTTTTTTTTTTTTTTTTTTTTTTAGATACATGAAGTACCCATTGAGGAAATCGCGAAGAAGTGGTCAATTAACGTCGAAAAGCATGTGTTCGAAAAACCCGAAAATCGCGCATTGACAGGGGTTTCGGAAGTGGTAAACGCAAATGGGTGTGTGGATCAGTGGCACTGACGTAATCCGACATGGTAGATTCCTCCTCTAGGACGAGGAATGGGTACTACTAATACTAGTGGTTTGTCGTAACGTATACGTTGTTCTTGTTGAGGTTTATTACTATAAGTCTGAAAGTACGTAGCTTGGGGTAGATGGAAGGGTATATGAGTCTATTGTGAATATAAGGAAACATAGAGTAGTCCCTAGTGGATCAATCCAATGCACGGGAGACGTTAGACAACAGCTTTATTATATCCCCTCTACGTGTTGCCAGGTGTGCAGTTCTTCAAACTGCCTCCTAGGCATGCGTGGCCCTGGCATAACCTCTTCGTGCATTATACTAAGGTAGAGTGACCTTGGGGTATTGCTGGGGACGCTGGATGCCCGCAAGAAATGTCAGCCCATGTCGAGGAGCGCTCTGCTGTGACGCCTGCTACTAACGTTTCGCTCGTCACATAGCTATCCGCGGACATGCCTTAATAGCACTGCTATTCGTTATGTGTTTACACACCTAGGCAGGTAGTTCGAACGCTCAGCCTACGACGGAAAGCAGCGCTTGTATTTGCTTACTTGTGTATTTCAACTACTGCATCCTAAACCAGCAACAGAGACGCGCCCCTTAGAAAGTCCTTCGGCTTATAACGTTGAATTTCTGCTGCCCAATTGCTCCCCCAAGTCCCACGCCAGAGTCTGAACCCTCTAGCAGCGTTACCACGAAATGCTGCGTATTACAGCGTCCCGCCTTCTACCGATCGGAACTCAGTACTTTCTGTTTCCTTTCTCCTTTGCTTCCCTTCGCTTTTATATTATAAAGCGGCGATGATCCTGCTGAGGTGAGACGCGACTCTCTAAGACACTGATTCAACATAGTCTGAGTGTGGCGTTCTAGCTGAAGAAGCCTGTTCAACAATTCAGACTACAGTGATATAGAATACTTTTCACTACAATCCCTCTAGAATTTCAATTCCTATTGAGGAGAGATGTCGCGCTCTAGTTAGCGTCGTTCTCAATATTCTGCAGTGTGCAAGGCGGGTCGGACTCGTATAGGAGTTATGTCTCCGCTGTTCGGACTTGGACTCTTGACGTTGAGGGCTTAGACACGTTTATTTCATCCATTTTTGTGAATGGGTTGGAGGCTGCAGCCTGCCTTGGTAGGCATGTCTGCGATCCATGGATGTGGAAATCATGCCGTTTTGTTGTGGGGAATTGGCAGGCTTGGCTGGCTTCAGTCCTCCCCGCTTAAGGGCACCTGAGGTGTCTGGCCTCCCTTCGTTCTCTTTATAGGCCTTTGTTTGTTCTATAGGTACAGTGACTAATGATTATGTCCTGCTAGGATGATCTCAGCAGCGGGCGGTGGTGCGGCCTGGATTGCAATGGAAGCTGGCCCTATTGTACTTTTATAGGTGCTCTATTTTTGTTTGTACTTTCTGTTCATGATTGGCTTTGTGCTCAAAGGCGGTGGCTGGTGGTGGGGCTTGCTGAACGCATCCTCTTAGGTAGGCCTTAGAGCATGGTTCAGCCCAAGGTGGGAGGACCGGGAAGGGGTCTGTTCCACATCGCTGACGCAGAGGTGCAAACGGGCACAGGGGTCCGCGAATCCATTAATCCGGCCCTGTGAGTGGCAGGACGTGCATCAGATGCTCCACCACTAGCCCGCTTTAAATTTGTCCTTGCATCCCCTTAGGCGTGAGTGGATGTTGCGAGCAGATTCTCTAACCCTTCTTCCTTCCACCAGAGCGTGGCCCAGATGGCTGTTACCATAAGCTAGGCTGCTCATAAAAGTTTCCTTATCGAACGGGATAGGTACGGTTGGACTCTCCACAAGCGCCCTCCTATGGCCGACCTCCCGCTTTCCCAATTAAGTGCCTCCGCTGCTGACGGCTCCACTGGGGCTGAACGGGCTGGCGCGGAAGTGCCCGCTCTGCAGCTCGCCGAGATCCACCCCGCTACAACGCCGCAGTACAAGCAACGGAGACGGCAGAGAGGCGCGGCCCGAGACGCCCCTCCGTCTTGGTCCACCGCCGGTCTGGACCGGCCGCGGCTACGCTCGCTAAGCAGGCGTCAACAGTCAATAGACATTGCTCATATTGACGACGGCAAATACGTTGATGTCGCTAGCCAGGCGTCAAGCCTGGCGCCGGAAGTGAGTCTCCGGACTTACGAGCCCCCCCCTAAAAGCGTGGACCATAGTTATCTGACACCCTTAACAGAAGCAGAACAGGTGGATGAAGCGTGCGATGTTGCTTTATAACGTTGACAAAGATCACATATTGATGTCGGAGGAGCATAAGCGCTTGTCGCTGTTATACTTTGCGAACCATAGTCCCCTTCCAAACAAGGATGTCACTACTACCCTAGACGGGGTCGTCAGAAACGCCCTTAAGATGGTGAAGGGGGAGGAGATATTTGATGCTATGGTAATGATAACAGCCCTGATTCGGTGGAATCTCCATCCGCCAAGCACCTGGACGAAGTATATTGTCGTCCTCGAGTGCCTTGAGTGCCTAGACTACCTTGATGATTGCGTGGACGGCAGGAAGGAGTATTCGAAGAAGGGTATGATGATTGTCAAACCAGAGGAGCTTAGCTGGAACCACGACAACCGTTCCTGGTACTCTGAACAGTTGCGTGTCTCGTGCGAGGTGCTAGTGATTGAGCCGCTGAGGCCTAAGTCAAGGTGAGATGGGTCCTGATCCCAGGTACCTACCTACCCCTGGCATACTGACAGACGGGTAATAACAGGAGGCGCTATAAGGTCCGTTGACGCTAGGTGGGCTGGCGAGGCGTCGTTTTGCACTTACAGTGCGGATGAACGGTAACGTAGATTGAACATAAGTATAGTACCGGGGAGGGTGTAGTCTGTTTGTTTAGGCTCTCTTTCTACGTTAACAGTTCACCGAGAGGGTATAGAGCGGACCCTGCCGTTTGCTAAGGCTCTCCGTATTAATGAATGCAGCTAGTATTATACTCCTCCGCTTTACTATTATCTACCTTAGCTGGATGTAACGGCGAGGTATAGAGGCGGGTATATGTAAGAATGCTAAGAATTGAGGGCTAGCGAGATTGGAGTTTATCTGTGAACCCGCTAGTATTTTGAAGTATGTCTGCTCATATGTAGCACTAACCTGTAGCATATTGTTTAGACTGACTGCAGTGTTGTATAGTAAAACACTGTGATGGGTTGAGCGGAGGCGTAGAGGACCTTCCTCAACGAAGCGAGGTAGTAAGGTTTCATGTCAGATACCTTAGGAAGGGGGGATTTGATTACCCGACTCAGTACTGTCTACTTACCTAAGGTAGGTAAATTGGACGGTCACTTAGCTCCTCCGTCTTCCTCCTTTCCCCGATGTTGACTTAGGAATCCCTTGGTATGTTTCCTAATTTTCTGCTCTTCTTCTTCTTCTTCTTCTTCTTCTTCTTCTTCTTCTTCTCCCTCCTCTCCACCATCACCATCATGATTATCTGCTTCTGCTTCTTCTTCTGCTTCTTTCACGTCTCTATCTGTTTTCTTTTCCAGCGTTCCCTAAGTATGTATGTTGTGTTCCTTTATATTCTTCCCTGGGCTCATTCCGACCCCTGACCCTGAACCCGGTTGAGAATTCTGCCGTGTCCTCTAATCCAGCCGTTTACGTCTTTTCACAGGCCTGAGTCGTTCATGCCACACCCGATACTCGCTTACACGTTTTCGTTTGTCGCGGTCTCAAAGGGTCCGCAAGGGCTTACGTCTCAGAGCTAGCGTTTGCGGGGGAGGAAGAGGCACTTCCACGACCGATCCCCTGAGTGCAGGGGGCCACTTGTTATACGTAGCCTCGGAGACGTGGATGAATAAGCCTGGTCGCTGTGCAATTGGAGAGGAACATAAGGGATAGAAGGTATTTCGGGACTGCCTGAGACGTGGTGCCTGTGTAATAAATAGCGAAAGGTGCTATATAGAAGGGGATCTTAGAGAGGAAGGTGTGAGTAGGGGGTTATGATTAGTAGGGTTAAGTGTGGGCGGGTTATGAATAGCCTTAGAAAGAAGAAAGCTGCGTCCTCAACCTGAGGCCAGAGGCATAGGGAGCAGCGTGCGATATATAAGAGGAGCGCGGAAAGGGGGAGAGAAGGTAGGCGGCTACTTTGGATGCCTAGATAATGTTGTTTTATATGTAGATTGGTGATCGCCGCACTTGGCTTTACGTCCCCTGTCTAGATATGAAAGACTACCTATGCACGCCTTTCAGGTGGATGTGCTAGAGGATCAGGAGATACGAGACCAACGAGTGCATCGGGTACGTCCTTGGCTATGGATACTCTAAGCAGGATATAGAGGCATATTAGCTGCCTAGCAGGTATCGAAGCAGGTAGCGAGGCAGTAGCAGGCTATTTTGAGATAGGTAGTAGGTCAGAGGGAGGCAGAGAAATAAGAGAGAGAAGAAGGCATAAAATCATAAGGGGTTCGTTAGCTCAGGGCAGACTACGCACAATATTGAACTGAAAAGCACCTGAACAGTCTGTGTTGGGTACTAGTGTGAGCTGGACTAGATACATACCTTACAACTATAAGTACTAGGTAAGCTAATAGATATGCAGTGCGCACTAAAGGGGTCAGTAGCAAGAGGAACAAAGGCAAAGAAATATAAAGAAGAGAATAGCAAACCTAGCGAACAAGAAGAAGAATCACAATGTAAGCAACTATTACTCAAATTGATCATACAAGAGGCGAGAGATAAAACGCAACTAGGGTTGTTTTGAGGATAATAGAGTTCTATAATTCAGGTAGGTAAGGTACTTATCTATATTAGGTGTGATGATACTACTAAGGGGGGAGGGGTGGTTTAGCATGAAAAGTTTATAGATATGCCATCCTTCTTCGAGATAAAAGTTCTTAGATTGGGGAATAGTAGACGTAGTCTTCTTATACCCTCTGCGACATACTGCGGCGTGACGTCTACCGTTTCGCTGAGTTGGCTATGAGGTTTGCATGACTCTATCGTCAGGACCTGCAGTGACGACTTCGCGATAGTCAGCGGCAGCAAATCATCCCACGCCGAGAGCGGGAAGGGGACCCTAAAGCCAAGGTGTAGTATCTTCAAACGCTGGTTGTTTGTTGCGATTAACAGAAGGAGTCTGTGTGCTGCTTCGGCATGGTTGATATGAAGGTTCTGTGTCGGGAAATTAAGGGTGAGTGACCGGAGCTTTGACATGGGCCTGACAGCGGCGGCGAAGTCTGCCACCGTGAATCCGGTAGAGACCCACGAATGCCGGAAGGTACTTTCTTGATTAGCCGTTATGATTAGCTGCTTCAGATGGGGCATCCGCGCGAAGACGCCCATGATACGCCGGTCTACTGCAGACGCATCGAATGAGACGGCGAGCTTGGTTAACGTCCTGAGCTCTGGGAGATGCCGCAGGGCTTGGTGGCCCTCGATGGCGACCATCAGTTCTTCGAGCTTGGGGAATGGCCGGCGCCTCGGCCTGGATGGTGGGTCCCAGGGGGGCTCCGGGCGCACGAGGCTGCCAGGCATATCGACGGGGACGAAGACTCGCAGCCGGCGGAGGTTCGGTGCGCCCGACAGAGCATCGAGAAGCGCGGCGCACGTGTCCGCCGGGGGGAAGTCTTGGTAGTGGACGTCGGTGGGGAATTCCCATCTTTGGTAGCAGAATAGCTGCGCCGATGTAAGATTCGGCCAGTAAGGCCGACGGCGGTCCGGCACAGGTTCCTCATGGCCTTCGCCAATCTCATGAACCTCTAGATGATCGAGCTTACTGAGGCGGGACACCAGATCGATGAGCGACCTAGGGGCTTCGAAACCATTTCCCCATGACCTCACGCGCAGCCTGGTCAAGTTCTCCGCCAGCCCTCCGATGTGCTGCGTAAGATCGACCACGGAGGCGACATGGGTGCGTCCGAGGTCTAGAGTGTGGAGCTTTGGGAAGGCACGAATAGTCTGCATGATCTCCACGTCCGCGCGGGAGGGTTGCACAATATCGCCATGTCCACCATATTCCGGATTCCTTGGGGGCTGCATGCATCGCCGACACCTGCAGCTATCGGCGTCGAGGAAGGCCTCAATGTGGCTGGCGTATGCTGCTCGCCTCGCGGGATTGATGTTCGGGTGGGTGATGGCCTTGACGCACGCGAATCTCCATACGAAGGGAAAGGCCAAGTCGAACCATTCCTGCCCACATGTAAGGAAGGGGGCTAGGTGGCTTGGGGCCTCATGGCCTGGCGTTGCGACGTGGCTGAAGATGGATAGGATGATCTCTCTGGGCAGACTGGCTATCCAGCCTAACGAAGGACCCTGGCTGGGGCGAACTGGAGGGATCGAAGCCATGATAATGGAATAAGGGTGGGGGGGGGGTTGGGGGGGGGGTTTTAGGAGGCTGCTAGGTTCGACCTGGTATCATCATTGAAAAGTAGCGTGTAGGTAGGTGGTGATTGAGGCTACGTGGGAAAGAACCAGCTAGAGGTTGTGGGTACTATATGTAGTTGGCAGTATGTATGGAAATTAGGGGGCCTGGTGGTTGACACTTTTCTTATATACTGACACGTTCAGCAGCAGCAGCAGCAAGCTGATGTCCTATCCCAGGCGGCTTTTTAGGGGCAATACGTTCACAGTTATCTTTTGCTGTCCTTACCAGCTTCAGTCTGCGTGGAGCTTTAACTTTGGTACTATTGTGATATATTGGTATGTTGCTGCGTCTCGGCGCACCTCTTTAGCTAAGGGTCATGCGACCCTGATGGGCTTCTGAACCCCGTCGCGGCCGGCCACTTAGCGACCCTATGGTGTGTGTGTCGAAGCGGTCCATCACTAAGTGCCAGCTGGCATAGGCAGAAACAGAGGAATCTACTGCGAGGGCAAGGTATACCTTTGATTTCGGGTATCAAAGTTAGGAAGGTAGTCACAGACTAATCCTAAACATACTGAGTCGGTAGTAGTAAACCTAGGTTATCTTTAAGGTAGCATGTGTTAGAACCGCAGCCTTGGACTTCTAGTATAACCTGTATAGTATAAAAGGGCATGGACGAAAACCGTGTTTGATCTCGGATATTTCCCGTCTGAATAGCACTGCAGTGGGAATTACATCACTAACTAGTCAAGGGGCCTGATCATTGTCTTCTGGTCTACAGATTTCAGTGAGCTGCCAGGCGTATTAGACATCTCCTCAGTGCTTGATGATATCAATCTATGTATATCTATCTCAATGTCTGTGCATATATATGTATATAGCATTTTGGTGTAATGGGTTGTGGCAGCGTGAAGAGGGAGATGCCTGCCCCCTGTAATCGAGGCGATTCGCGCTCTCTTCATATACCCCCTTAGGTGGCCATAGAGGTTTCTCTGTGAGCCATCCTGGCCCTCGAATATTTCCCCGTGAGAGTCATACGGCAGTCAACAAGGTGCGCCTCCAGGCGGCAAACTGCGAAGAAAAAAGTTAGAAGGGAAGAAAGATGTATATATATATATATATATATAAGCCTGGAGGGGAAGGTTCGGAGGGAAAGCTTCCTTCAGATCATGCTAACTGGGCAATCAGACGCTGTGGAACGTCCGATATGTGAAGGGGGGATGTGGGGGGCGAGGGTCTGCTGCCGCAAGCGGCCGAGTGAATTACTCGTCCGGGAGGGGGAATAGCGCCGCTCAGATACTACTAGAGTGCCTGGCTGGATGTTATTTCCAGTGAAGGTAGATAGGGTAGGGTTTGTATACCTCATACAGACGGGTGTACCCAAAGGGGCTGGTATTTTAAGTGCTGGTTGTGCAGAGGTTACGAGTGGTAGAGGTATGGGTTCGTTCAGGCGGATAGGCGTGCTCATCTGCTGTGTGGAGCCTCCACAGGCCTCCACAGGCCTCCACAGGCCTGCACTGCGCGTTGAGTAGGTAGTTTGTTAGTCGAGGGTTATTACCTCCTCCTCGCCGTCCTTCTGTTGACTAGGACACGCGGCTGGGGGCTATGAAGGAGGCCCCTGGTCCCACTAGCATCTGCATACGCGAGACGGGGTTTTTGCTCAATTTAATAAGAGAGCGTGCGTGTAGGTGGAGAAGGCCGATGTCTAGGAGATTGCTAGGTAGGCCTACTCAGCGTATACTGAAACCCCGCGGTTCGAAAATAAACATCTGGTCTGGTGCGATTGTTAAGTATTGTCATCATTTAATATACCCATAGTATATGATCGATCTATGGTCTCTAAAGGACTCAATCTATACTAGCTACGACGAAAAGACTAGCAAGAACATATCCCATAACCCTAACTTTCTAACCATAACCCTAACGAGCCTAACCCGCTGCCGGCTCAGCTTTCGCTGCCTTCGCACGAGCGGGTCAGCGTCCAACGGGACGAAGAGAGGAAGAGAAGATAGGGGTTAACAGACGAGCTTTGCTAATGGATACAATTTAGAGAGACTAGTGTACACAGGACAGTTGCTTCGCCCGGTCTGTTGTCCAATTTGGACAGTATAGAGATAGACTGTCACGGTCATTAGTTCATGTGCTTATCTCGTGAGAAGGCCCGGCCGGGCAGTGATGTGCGTGTATCCGAAATCTCGGACACAGCATCAAGCCTTCTACGCAGGCCTCGAGAAGAGCATCAGATCAGAAACATCAGCCTTATGCGAGTGGGTGTCACTAACGGAGAGGTGTTATTCAAGGCGCTAGTCCCTACTAAGTAGTCTCAGTAATTGAGGTGGTCGAATATCTACAGATGGCTTGCTTATATTGGTTATCATCTTGATTAGGCTTCTGAATGTGGTATAATCTGGGATACATAAACAATGAAGAACTGCGCCTCTGCGTCCGCTTCCACTTCCACTTTCACTTCCATTCCCGCCTCTGGCCCTGGTTCCGGCCATGGCACTGCGAGCCCCGTGATGTATCAGGCGAACTTCACCCGGACCGATCCATTGTTCGTAGTGAAAGTCCTGAGCTCTGGGAATATCCGACGTAGCCTTTTGCCCATTATGGCTATGTACTGCACTGAGTGGACTGTGGTTGGGGGCGGGTACTCATATGTTGTTGACGACTCTGTCGTTAGGACTTGGAGTTGTGAGTGCTCCTCGCCAGTTAGTCGGGGCCAACGCTTGAGCGGGAATGGGACGGCGAAGCCGAGATGTAATTGTGTTAGTTTCTGGTTGTGGGTAGCAATTGATAGCAGAAGACTATGCGCTGCTTCTGGATGTTCGCTGGAGCGGAGGCTGAAAGCTGGGAAGTTGAAACGGAACAACTTGAGCTCTTCCATAGGTTCGATCACAGCAGCAACGTCTGCTACTGTGAAATTGGATTGCAATATCCACGACGGGCCAGGGATGATCTTGCGGTTTGCGAGTAGCTCCAACTGTGTCAGTTGCGTCAACCGACGCAGGACATCTAAGATCCCCTTCTTAACCCTGTACGGGTCAAATCGGACGCGGAGCTGGGTCAGATTCTTGACATCGGGTAGATCGCGCAGTGTGAGATGGCTCTGAATAGCAACGCTTAGCTGCGTGAGTGCGGGGAAGGCCCGGCGCGCCGCCTCCACATCCGCTGCTGCCCCGCTCGGGCCCTTGTCAGGGTACACCATGCTTCCGACGGCCCTGGGGATGAAGACCGAGAGCCTCTGGAGTTTCGGGGCTTGTGAGATGAGGCTAATAGCATTCGAGCATATGTCTGGAGAAGGAAATTCCTTCTTAGTAAGATGGGCCTCAGGCTGGTCAAAGTGGGGGCCTGAGAACAGCTCAGCTGAGATCAGTTTGTCCCAGCTACAGGGTCGAATCGGCGTTTCTATGAGGCCTTTGCGAGCAACCTCCTCAACGATCACATGCTCGAGTTCTCCTTCAAAGTCGGAGATCATGTTGATAAGTGACGTATGCCCAGGCCGCCGGTGAGTGGCCGACTCTTCGTTAACATGAACGTTGGCGTCCACCTCTTCCCAGCACTTGATATGAAACGTTTTCAGCCTTGTTGCTGATTTGCCGATCCGCCGCAGCGCCTGGAGCAGCTCGGGAGTGGTGTGCTTGCTCCTGGCGAACTCTAACGTGTGTAGCCTCGGGAAGCTGAGGGTCTGTAGCACTGCGATGTCTGCCTCCGACAGACCCCTGGGCGCCTGGTTGCCGAAGCCGCGACCGCGCGGAAGTGGGCGGATGGTCGTCCATTCCATGCAATGACGGCATCCGCAATCCTTAGCGTCGCGAATCCTCTGGACCTTTTCTGCGTACAGTTGCCGTCTCTCCGCGGTCTTGATGCCCTCGCAAGCTATGGTGTTCATGCAGACGTCCGACCACACATGCGGACAGGCCAGTTCGAACCACTCCGCGTTGGCTGTTAGGAAGGGTATCAGGTACCTGAGCGGTCCTGCCATCGAGACGTAGTGGCTAAAGATGGAGTCGATGATCTCGGGTGGCAGTCTCGCCAAGGGGAAGGACCGGTCCGCGTCGGCAGGGAAGGAAGCCATCGCAGCGGGGACCGGGGGGTTTGGTAGTAGGGGTGGTGCCTGCCGTCTTAGAATAATGTAGATCGAGGTATATGTGAGAGCGATTGATGTACTACTGTCTTATGTAACTGTAGGTAGCGTGTGGTGCTGCTGGATAACCGGAGAACGTGATGGAGGACCTTGTAGAAATTCGAGTGCGGTTATAAGGGGGCGGGGAGAAGAAGGGGGTAGCTGTAGAGACTGATCAGACAGGTATGGAATGAGGTGTGAGTAGGTGAGCCTGCGAGCGGAATGGAGATGGGGATAAGGGTTGGGGGGTTTTGCAGGATAGGGAACTTGCTTGTGGGTGAGGAGGTTATGTACCTTAGATTGAGCGATTACTTAGTAGAGGTTTTTTTTTTCTAATAGATAGTAGATGCTGTTAAGGTGACTCTGGCTGTGGTGGATATATAAATACCTTACATGCTGGAGGGGAACATTGTCTTACCAGCCTCCGCTGTGAATAAACATCGTGAACAGGTATGCAGCAGTAAAATTAAGCCGCGCGCCTCCGTGCGGCAACCTGCGAAGGAAAGTTTATAAGAGAGGAAGGAAACTTCGTGTTAGGGCGGGAGGACATATCCTCGGCGCCTTCCCAGATCCCAGAAGCACCGGGCGAGTTCCTTCCTAGCGCTACTTACCACCGTCTAAGGTAGGTAGCAGTCAGATAGAATCATAATCACTTCCATCTTCTGGCATTTCGACTGCACAAATATAGGGTCCTTAGTACCCTGGGGAAGTGGCGCTCATAGTCATCCGTCGTTTACTATATATACCTTAGGGTATGATAGACGTAGATTGTCAGAAGTTCGCGATCTGATTATATGCACGCGAGGTGGAATTGGCCACCTATGTGATGGATTTGCGTCTCTTAAGTGGCTTTACTAACTACATAATAGCTGATGGGGCTGAGAGGGCCTGGCGCCGGCCCTGACCACGGGCTGAGTTGCCGGGAACACGGTCCAGCCACCTCCTAGACACTAAGGTACCTCATAGGCATTAAGAGCGAAGGTGAGATTATCAGGGCCTTGGATCTTAGAAGCCGGGTTTTGATATGTCTACTACAGAACGCCACATTTGTCTCAGCAATTCACCACTATATATGTGATTCATGTGTTAGGTGATGTGAGTAAATCCAGCAGGCGGAAGAAAAGAAACCGAGGCGTTGTGATATGATGTAGAAGTATTTGGGGAGCATTACTAGGCTGCATGGATAGGTAGAGTCACTCATGTTCCACTGAAAAGAAATGCAAGAAGAAAAGGCAACAGAGCGGCTCACTGTAGTATAGATTAAACAAGCTGATGTGCTGGCAGACGATGAAATTATTAGCCCTCTCCTGCCCCCCCCCCCCCTCCTCTACTAACTGACGTTTCCCCAAGAAAGTGTAACCATGGCGGCACAGCCTCGATCACACGTGCGCCGAACCACCATATCCAGACAGCGATAGAGAACGGCATACCTAGATATGGTGGGGTCCCAACCTACCCGCAGCTCTTCAGACCAGCCGTACCCGTCCGTCATTGTTCGATCCACGTAGTGCCATCTAACCTACTTCCGTCGTCGAAGGTACCTCGCGGCCCTCTCCTGCCTACCATTAGATCCTCGTCCGCTGTTGTGCTTTCTTTCGTCGGCCGCGACTTGAGTCGCGCACTGAATACGCCCACGTATTGCAACTGGTTCCTTTGGGAGCTGCGGCAAAGGAAGATCCACGACGGCTTGCTTGAAGTTGGGGGAACACTTATCGTAGTCGTTCTTGAGGACGTGGATGACCCTGAAGAGTTCCTATGGTGCGTCAGTTATCTAATATGTTAAGATTTATACCCCGGCGGGGAGACAGGACGTACACAGGGTGGCTGATATACTCTGAGCAGGGCTCTGCTAGCCTCACGCTTCTTCCATTCTGCCCTAAGATGGGACTTGTGCTCGTCGTCATCATTGACGTAGTCTTCCAAGGTTGGCCATTTGACTCCGGATTGAGGCACCGTTTGAAGCCGGCAATCTGGTGTTATGCATGGTCGAGAGTCTCCATAGTAGGAGGAGATGAGAGAGTGATCGTCGAAAAGGGCGAAGAATTTGGAAACCTCGAGAACAGTATCCAGATCAGCCTCCTTATCGTAGATGATAAGCACCCGGGCCCGGCGGGAGATTAAGTGACTGTTATCGCCCACTCTCACTGCCTTGCAGATGCGGATGAGTAGGCGCAGGAAGCAGGAGCTGTCGAGCCTCTGTTGGACGCTTGCAGACGGATTTTTCGGCGGCCGTCCGGGCGCGCGGATGGTGTTTACCCTGATGGTAAAAACGGGAGGTATAGGATGCTGTGGGGCGGAGGCACCATCAGCGCGGTTGTCGGAAGCAGAGGGCATTGTGGATATCTAGATGTGCCTGTGAAAGTGGGGGTGATGAAGGCGATGCGAAGTGAGTCGTTGAGGTAGATAACTGCTGCTGGGGTGTCGTCTACCTCAGAGAAGAGAAGACGTGGTTTTATAACCGGGCGGAGTGAAGGTTAGGAGGGAGGTGCTTATAAGATAGTCGGAAGGTAGGCGTGGTTTCTGCGGTGGAATCGGCAGAATGTGAAGGTGAAATGGGATAGTTGAAAAAGAGGAAGGCGCTGCTTGTCTGACTTGCGAGGGGAGGTGCGTGATAGCTAGAGGATGAGGGAAGAGCAGTTTGCGTTAGCGCAGTCTTGGGATATAGCAGTTAGTTGACGATACTGAAAGACTCTGTTGTGGAAGGTGGGAATGGGAATAGGTAAGAAACGTACTGTATGCGTAAGTAGAACCTGTTACGACGTAGAAAACCAGCAGGTAGCGGGATAGAGGCTAGGTAAGAAGGGGGGGGGAGAAGGGGAAAGAAGGGAGCGGCGGAAGGTGGAGAGATGGGGAGATGGGGAGATGGGGAGATGGGGAGATGGGGAGATGGGGAGATGGGGAGATGGGGAGATGGGGAGATGGGGAGATGGGGAGATGGGGAGATGGGGAGATGGGGAGATGGGGAGATGGGGAGATGGGGAGATGGGGAGATTGTGATATTGTGATATTGTGATATTGTGATATTGTGAGAACGATCAAAACGACGAGGGATGAGAATAGCTAGCGTGGGGTGTGTTCGACCAGCTGAAGAGGAGAGAAATGCGCGAGCTGGATCCTCGGTGAAAGATTGGTGGCAGGAGCAGCGTATATATAATAGCGAAAATAATATCAGCCAAAATCTCAAGGGTCAGGTGTTGTGAAGAGAGTGTTGTGGCCTGTGAGGTAGGCCTGGGAGAGTATCTCCCATCATTATAACTCTATGTCCATCCTTTCCCTAGGGCCCGCGCGGCCCTTCCATCTGGGCATTATCTTGTTTGGTCAAACGACGTCGCTATGCTGAATGGCGCTTAGCTCCCTCGCCGATTATTACTACAACTACAGGGTTGGAGTCGGAAGGTGCGGACCGCGTCCTCGGGCTGTTATGCCGTGGGAGACGCGGTATTCAGTCGCCAGTACAGGCTGAGTGAGGCCATCCAGAATTCCAGATGCACCAGGGGAGTGAGGGTGCCCTCCTAACTCTTCAGCCAACTGCGCCATATGTTGTGTATGCTATCCAGCTTTCTCTCTCTCTCTCTCTCTCTCTCTCCTGCCTCTTGTTGCTATCCGCAATAGTGCCTAGGCATGATAGGCAAAATTAGATGCTCCCCCCTCTCATAGCCAGGTAGCCGGTAACAGTTGACCAAGATCACCAACGCCAGCCTGTCAGGTTATGCAGGGGAAGACACTCCTCTCCACGAGCAAACCACCACTCGGCAGCGGTGTAGTTACGACGTGGCTAGCCTGCCTCTCTATTTCATCCACCTCTTAATCATGCCCTTCCTTGTGAGTATACTGCCTCCCTCCGGCTTAAATCCCCTACTGAATGAACCCTAACCTATAAAGTTATGGCAAATAGCTTGCGCTTCTCAGCCTGTCACCCTTCCCCACTCGTCTTGAGAGGGATATGGCTTGTTGCAGTACCTCTCTAGAGCCAGCCTTGTATCGGATGACTCGTGCTGCCAGCGAGGGGATCGCCAGTTTCTGTCTGAGGATTCCGTGTTTACGGCAGGCTGGGGGAGGAATGCAGCGGGGTGCAGATGTTACTCGCTTGCTGACGTGAGGGGTGGTACTCATCTACCTACTTCTGGGTTAACCCAAGTAGGTAGGTAGGTAAATCAGGTAAATCGGGAGAGGTCTTTGATTACTGCTAGCTGCACCCATCTATCGCATCTACGAAGGAGATACTTCAAGTAACTATACTGCGTCCTAGCGAGAAAGCGCACGCCGGGACCTTTTATCTATACGTCCGCCCTTGGGATGCCTTTGATATCTGGATATCTCATATAAAAAGGAGGACTAACTGGCCTCCCGAGCACGCAAGCCTCTGAGACTATCCCTCGCGAAACGCCTCGTGACTCTTCTGATGGAGGATATTGGATGCGGTTTCCTAGTAGTTCTGCTACACAAGGTCCCTAGCCCAGTAGGTGAATGGGAACACGCGCTATCATGATGATTAGTACCTCGTAGGGACAACTATAGGAGCCATCCTACTAATTTAATGCGTCTAAGGTGCTACGGAAGCTTGCTAAAAGGGCCGTCGTTACTCCGATGCCTAATATTGGCCCTGTCTAGCGGTGGGGGAACGTACTATTTGCGTCTGAGTGAATAGTAAAGCTCACAGCAAAGTCATTGCTAACAAGGAAGGCCTTTAATCAAACGACGAGAGTGTGCCCAATGCATACATGCATTCTAGCCTGGATATATCTTCCTTGTCCCTTATGGACACGTCGAACCAAGGATTCGGGGTTTCCTTTAATACTAATTTTATTTTTATTTCTCTCTCGGTTTTCTTTTTTCTGTTTTTCTTTTACGGCTATTATTTCCTCAGGCTTTCGCTTTCAGATATCGAAAGTCTTTGCCTATGCTATGGTGCCCTAGTCCCTCACTCATAACCGATGCTACAGGGCTTGTAAGATCAACACCATTTTAGGAAACCTATGGTTCAATGCAAACAGCAAACGACTCTCTGATTCTGTTAGGCCCAGAAGCGTCAGTAGCCTACTACGTTTATACCATCTTTGCTTTCGGCTGCTTACAGCATCTATCGGCCTATGCTGCTGTGGCAAGGGGCATCGCTGAGCCCAAATCCCACCGGCGGACAGAATAAGGTTACCGCTAGCTGTCATGGTACCACTCTGTAATAAAGGACCAGAACAAGTCTTTAGTAGATGCCAGTGCCTAGGAACCGATCAACAGCCCGCTAAGACCCGGTATCATACGAGGCAAATCGGTCTATGGGTCCAGACGTGGCGCTGATGGACTGCCGCCACGATATAAGGCACGATGATGAGCTGTCTTAGGTTTAGGGGGGGGGGGGGGGGGGGGACTTTGGTGAAGAATAAGGTATGTGCCACGATGAGATGTTTGCGTCTGTGATTAAGCCTGTGAGCGATGAGGGTATCTTTGCTCTTTCGGCTGCGCCTGACTGGGGAATAGAATAACGCGAATAACGACACGGACAGTATCGGCGTGGGAACGGTCTGACGGGGTTGTACTACTAGGACAGCGACATGAAACGTCAATATGGTTCATTCTACTAGGGATCTATCTGCTGTATGGCTTATTATGACGTAATAAGGTTATAAGTATTCCTCAGTCTACGTTATAAGAAACACGGCCACAACACATAAAGCATATAGATGGATTCACTACAGGCCGCATAAACAGGGTGCACCTGCCATTAACTGGTGCTCAACAGTACCTAGTACTATCAGGTTAGCGATGTCTGTATAGTGAAGAGCATATGGACAGATTCCATACTGCCTGGCTTGATGCCCACCCACTAGGACGTAGACAGAAGGATCATATGCTATGACCATAACAGCCTATGCGTAACCGCAACAGGTTGAATTGTAGCCACTCTAGCTCTAGTATCTTTACACGCGTCGTTCGGCAGCCCATCAGGGCAAAAGGCAGAGTATCGCAACACATAAACCTAACAGCCTAACCTGTTCCTAGCTCAGCTTTGCTATCTTTGCACCCGTCGGTTGGTAGCCCGCCGGGACGAACGGGGAAGGGACACATCCAATAACCCTAACAATGTAACCATAACCCTAACAGCCTAACCCGCTGCTGGCTCAGCTTTGCCGCAGAGGTAGGCGTTAGTGAGTCAGTTGTCCGCCGGCACCAGGGCATGCTGTCGAAAGGGTAAGAGGGCCCCAAGCGAACAACAAGCTTTGCGGTGAGGCCTGGCTGGCGCAAGCTTTCCAGTGGCTGCACCTCGCGGAGCCATCCCCACGCAATTCAGGCGGGCAACGCCGTCAACCTTGCGAGCTACTCATCCATCACGGTGACGATGGCTGAGAGCCACATTAGTACATACGTCTAGCCTAGACGGTGTTGATTCGCAGCTATGGTGGGGTGGATTGGTGCGGGTACCCAGACTCCTGGGGTAGTATCCTGCGAAGCTACTGGACCGCATGAGGGCTGATCCAGGTACCTTTCCTTTTCCTTTCCCTTTTCTCCCTAACTGCTGCAAGGTTACAAGCCACGGCATCTTTTCTACCACTTTAGCCTGGCTATATCCACCTGTCAGATAATGAAAGCTGCGGAGAACTTGTGTCATTATGCATATTCAAGGTTCGTAAGAGGCTCTCTATTAACACCAGCGCCGCCTGATCACTCAATACCCGTTAAATATACCGAACTTAACTTACTATGGCTTGCTACAGTATAGTAACCGGTATAAGCTGGAACTGCGCGGCCTGCGTGCACTTCTCAGTTATATGGTGTCCTGGAAAGCCACGGCAGAATCTAGAACACTTTGATGTCCGGACGTGTTCAGTAGACTACACAGGGTGCAGGTCCTAAAGAGATACCGCCACGCCGCCTCAGGGCATCTGCATGGGATATATAGATAGCCACGACGTAACCCTCGTGTATGTATTGAACACGTGGCCAAGACAAGCCTTTCCGTGGCTGACCTTGTGGGGCCATCCATGCGCAGCGAGTTTCGACCTTGCTCGCAACGAAGCCATCGTTAAAGGGAGGCTGAGAGCCGCAAAAAGCGGCGAACAGTCATGTTCGGCGCAGGTGGCCATCCCGTGCCCCTGGCTACTTACGTATACTGCGATCTTTATACTGGACGAAGCACTAGCTGGAGTGCTCTTACTGGATTTGCCGACTATGGACCCTCTTTTAGAGTGGTTTATAAAACTTCCTAGACATAAGCCTAACGCATTGACAATATCTACAGCCTCCCTCCTCGTTGTAAATACCCCTGATTCCTTTGAGTGATGCTTATATGAGGTATATAAACTAAGGCAGTAGGTATTAACCTTATCAACGGAAACGGTTGTTACTAATATGGTGCTGACAGCTGAAAAAGGTGGCTGCCCTTAGGATCAGCGTGAGGAGGTCGCCCTCAGATACCACTAAGACATCCTCATCATATAACATAGGCCGGTTTATGAATTTTTAAAGTACCCTGGAAGTTAGGAGGGATGATGCACAGCATACATACCTAGCTACTATAGAGCATAGGAGACAAGAGGGAACTAAAACAATGACAATAATAGCGATAATATGGAACGCTTAGATGTCTCCCATCACTGAAGAGTAGAGTATACACTTGCTTTGCTTACCTATCTTATGGAAGTATGGTGCTTGTTTCGCGGGGGAAAAAAAAAAAAGAAAAAAAAAAAAAAGAAACCTAAGAAAAGGAAAATAAGAATGATAAAAAGTTAAAATAAATAAAATAAAGTAAAGACATAATACCCAGATAGCAGAGCATAGGCCACAGCAAATCTCACAAACGTTGTGGCCCGTGCGGGGCTGATCCCAACGGAATGGGACTGAGTGGAGGGATTCCATTGCAGCAGTACTTATTTTAAGTACCTACCTATTGTTCCTAGTTTCATTGAACCCCTTTGGTCTCCACCCAGCAAACAACAATGAACACACCGCAACCCGTGCTCCATATCAAGCCCACAAAATGTCAGGGTCTAATGCGACGACCTTCTACACATAAACGCCTACGTAGAAGGGTGCAAAACCGCTCCAATTCCAGGTTTCATCTTGTTCTAACATACTCAGACAAAGCAATAGTAGGTAAGTATGCTCTCATATATGAGTTTTATTTGAGGCGAGGTATGGCGCAGGCTGAGGCGAAGTGTTCTAACATATGTGGTGTTTAAGCAGTAAACAAACAAACGTTCGGATACTATGCACTTCAGCCCCTTTGACGCCCTGGGGCTCCAATATGGCAAACTCGGCCATGGCGAACTGCGGCGGGCCTTTAAGGCCGCGATGCTCAGGTGCCACCCAGACAAGAGACAAATCTTTGGTATCCCGCCAGTACGCTGGCCGCAGCCGTGGCAGATCGAGGAGGCTTTTACATATCTCACGAAACCGAAGGAGGAGGCCGCGCTCAAGGCTTTCGAACTGTTCCCACGGACGTTTTTCCCATCGGAGGATCCCGTGTTCGGGCGCCGTCCCCTAGACGAAGAAGTTCCAGACTCAATCGCGCAGTGTAGTATCTGCCTCGCCTTCGTCCATCGGAACCGTCTCTTGGAGCACGTGGGACGCGAACACAAGGACGTTGGCGACGGTGAGCACCTGGCGGAAGCCGAAGGGCTGCAGTCTTGCCGTTCCTGCTGCCTAGCGATGGCGAGCGCCGACGCGTACGCGAGCCACATGGCGGAGCAGCATAAGTGCCCCGTGTGCGATGCCTCTGAGGGGTTGCTGCTTGACCACCTTGAGGCCGCCCATGGACTAGTGAGGTGCGGGAGTTGCGACGCGAGCGAGAGGTTGGCCGCGCACATCGTAGTCCATCACTTCATCTTTGGCTGTCCAATATGCGGCATACTGACCTTCGCTGACGGCATGCTGAATCACATGGGGCAGGAGCATGGGTTTCAGGCGTGCGAGGGATGCGAACGCTGGGAGGCGGGTTCTGAGGGCTTCCAGCAGCACTATCAAGACCAGCACCCCCCCTGGTGCCAAGTCTGCAAGGCGTTTACCCGGGACATGAGCCCCCTAGGTGAACACCTCATTCGGTTCCATGGCATACAGCTGTGCGCCCTATGCCCTACTAACGAGTTCTTCGACCCGGATCATATCCTCACCAAGCACGCCATGAAGCCGTGTGATGTGTGCCTGGTCCCTTATGAGGAGAGTCGCCTCGCGGCACACCTCCGCTTTTCGCATGACTGGCTGGTCTGCGACGTGTGCTCGTCAGCCGAGCCTGACGAGGGGGCACTGCGTGCCCATCAGCAAGAGCACATGGGCTGTGAGATCTGCCAACAGCCCGTCGATAGGGAGAGGTACCAACAGCATCTCGAGGCCTCCCACGCACTCTACTCATGCCATTTGTGCGGTAGGGGCTTTGCCAAGGAAGCGCTTCCAGCCCATTTCAACGAATCACACCCGCCGCTGAGGCCTTGCGCTGTATGCCAGACACCACAGGCTGAGAAAGACATGGGAGCGCATCTGCAGCAGGCGCATCAATGGGTCACCTGCGCTCTCTGCTCCGGGCTGATGTCCGAGGTTGGGCAGGAAAGCGTAGATGGACGCAGCTGTCAAGCTGGGAGACGTCCTACGCAGGGTCTGGACGATACAGGCGGCAGCAGTGCTAGCACTGACATGATGTCAAATGGACCATACGGGCGGGCTATCCAGGCACATAACCTTCCTTTGTGTCTGTTATGCTGCCGTCTGTCTACGCAGCTTCTGAGTCAACTCCTCCAAGAGAAGCATCAACCCCAGCCTGCTGTCCCACCGCAAGGGAACGGCTCCGGTTTCCCGCCAGCGCCGCTGGGCCGCGAGGCCCCGGACGGCTCTCGGGGCCTGGATGTGCCCGAGGCCCAGCCTGAGGACGACCACGCCGGGAGCACGCATCTTCGACGCTCGCGAGAACCCGTGCAACGAGAGGCTGAGGGCTCTGATGGTGGGGTGGCGGAGCGGCGCACGGCGACTGCAGCACTGCCGATCCGGCCTTCCCCGGCGCGCGCGTGGGCGCACGACGGAGCGGACCCTCCGGCCGACACTCGGTCGGCCGGCGCTTGCGGAACGCGTGTGCTGTCGGGCGGGGGACGTGCTTTGAGACGGGCAACGCGGTTGGCGCGGACTACAGCGACAGCGACAGCGACAGCGACAGCAGCAACAATGCCCCCGCCGCCGAGGGCGTATGCGCAGCCCGTATCATCGTCGACGCCACGTCGGAAAAAAGCCCGGGCCAACGGGGACGCTTTGCGAGAAATCCAGGTGGAGTTGACAAGCAAAGATATGCGCAGGCGATTCGTGGACATGGTGAATTCGGACTCGGACAAAATGCGCCTGAAACCTGCCTGTCTTGCTGCGGAAGGGGACGGACAGGAGACGTACCAATTCGTCTCCCAGATCAGCCTGTTTGTGGACACGTGTGACAACGCCGTCGGATTCGCAAAGGTGTGCTACTACAGCGGGCTTGCTAAGATGGCTCGTGAGCTTGATCGGACCAGAGAGCAGTCGGCGAGGTTACGCACGGACTCGGCCGAGTATGAGAAGATCTTGGACCTCAAGGGCCTGAAGCGAACTAAGGAGGCGGTAACGAAGCTCTATAACCAGGTAGCCCTGGGCCGCAAACTCGTCAAGCTCTGCGGTCCGCATGAGGGATTGCTTTGTTTCCTCGCCCTCAGCGACAGAGGGGTTAGCAATGGCCTCAAGTTTACGAAGGACGACTTGGAGACGTTTCACTCGCGCTTAAGCCACTTCAAACCTCGATGGGACGCCGGTGAGAAGTACACGAAGTGCATTTCTGATGGGACGGGCTGGGGGGGACTGCAGAAATATCTATCCGAAAATACGATTTAGTTAAGAAAGGTTGCCGACCCAATAACTACACACGTCACGCCAGGGAGGTCTTCTGTTCTACAATAACAGGTGGAGGTCACTTAATGTATATGATTATCCGTTTTCGTAAAGTGAAAGAGATGTATTACCTCATTATACAGCCGTGAGCAGCAATAGGAGTGTCTGGAGCGTGGCATAACCTGAGCCTCAGTAGACCCTCGGCCTGCGAATGCGGTTCTTTATGCACTGGCAGGACGTGACTATAGGCAGCAACCAGCCCCGAGGGTTCAGGTGTGTTCATGGTCTGACGACCAGTCGCTAGCCGAACAAGCCAGCAGAATATGTCCTCGCGATAAGTGGGAGAGATGGCACAGTGTACTCACTCCCCTTGGAGTTATCGGCGCTTAACAAATAATAGCAAGGGTAAAAGCCTGAGTCTGGGCAAGTAATTCAGGAGTTACCTAGCCACGAATAGCTGTCTGCCTAGGTACCTAGGTAGACAAATATAGTACTGATCAGTGTGCCTAGATGTAGGCAGTTGCGCACTTCAGGTTGCGGGTGGTCGTTCCTGCCTATTTTGCAATCCCACCTACCTAGGCGGGCCGTTCTATGCTGCGGCAGGTGGCGATGCGCCTTCGCGCTCTTGCCTAATAGGCTTCTTCTTCAGCCCAGGCCCCATATGTCCCTCAGGCCCCCAACTTCCTACTCTACAACCCTCAACTCCACCGATTTCGCTTTCACACCCACCCATCTCGCATCGTTGACGTTACCTCCTATCTTCCGATATCACACCATCGCCTGCTTGACGCCTGACCTGGTGGTAGTCTCTGCCCCTGCCTTGAACGGGACGATTGAGGCGGTCCTATACCTTACCCCACGAAGAGGCCGCGCCATTGAGGTCGATTGCCACACGCTCCTGCATCACACCTCGTCATTCTAGGTAGCCATTACGCCCTTCTTTGCTCATACCCCGCGTTCTCTTTCGTTCTACTTCCCTACTTCTTAACCATCACACCTGCACTTCGGATTCACTCACGCACAACCGCAGACTACCCACGGTCATATCGTCCCCACGTCTCACTGCTGCCATGGACACCACGCCCCCCCTGCGGCTCAACTATGGCCCTTTCAACAAGGTTGCCCACATCGGCGCCGAGGGCGAGTTCGCCAGACTCGACAAGGCCCTTGACGAGGTCCAAGGAAATGCAACCTCACTGTGGCCCTTCACCCATGCTATCAAGAACAACACAATGCGCAAGGTTCTCGAGGATACCATGCTGCTCCAGAGCGGCAATATTGCCTACAACGACGTCGACATATACATCCACGACGTCGAGCAAGTTCAGGCGTACTTTCAAGGCGACCCTGATTTCAGCAAGGTCACCTTCTTCCACACCAACGACCAGAACATCTACGAGTGGGTTTGCAAACACAAGGAGAAGGACGGCGAAGTAAGCTCAAACTCATCTACAGAGTCACCTTATATCCCAGTGAAACTAACGTTAAGGGCCTAGGCGTCTCGCATGTTTGTTATTACCACAGAGAATGCAGCATCACACCCAAAGGCATGGGGTAGTGCGGCTCAGGAGGCAGCGAAGAGAAAGTCCCCACAGGTGATCTATAAAGACCACCACCAGCCTGGTGACTCAGCAAGCGACGACGAAGTGCAGTTTATCAGCGAGCACAGGGCTGTGGAGAGCAAGCGGGAGGACCCGACTAGCGATGACGACGACGTGCAGTTCGTCAGCGAGCAGAGGATGGAAGGTTTTTAGATGGCAGGAGGAAAGACCTCGCCCTGGGCGATGAAGACGTCTAGGCTGAAAGCTATCAAGCGTTGGGGCATCGAGCCACATCCAGCGCGGGTGGTTGAGGAGTAGTTACTCGGCTCAGGCGACGCAGGACATGCAACCAAGAGGTCCAGGGTTATTGTCTCTGCTTTGCTGGCGCTGTGGAAGACGATACGAGGCTGCAACGCGTGATAATCGCTTCCAGCAGCTTCTTTACAGGGGTTTCTTCTCGTTTCGCCTCTTCCTTTTCTTGGTCCTTTTTTTTTTTTTTTTTTCTCTTCTTTCCTTTAGATGCTCTCTTACATACTAGCTACTTCACTTGCATTCAATGCGTGCATCTCGCCTGATCCCACCCCCATTGACCTAAAGTAACCAGGCTGGTGTGAGCCACAGTGGCGTAGGGCCAAGAGTGCGGCTGACAAGGCCTCTATCGTGTGTAATAGGTGCTTCACGCCCACCTCCATAGAGGACCTGTTTCGTCAGGCAGTTCAAGCATTCCATTCATCACCTCCTGGCATTAAGTTACGTTAGGCAAAGGTGAAAGCTCTTTTTTTTCTTTTTTTTTTTTTTTTTTTTTTTTTTTTTTTTTTCTTCTTCTCTTCTTTTTTCCAAGCACCTTTTCGTTCATACCCATTTCAGCTTCACAGCCCTCGTCCCAACGAGGCGGACCCCCTCGGGAGGCAGCACTCGATCTCTAGGACAGCTAGCAGCACAGGCGGACATGCAGTACAGCATGCCAGGCATGGCAGGCATGCCATGAGTTATTCATTCAACACACAAGGCTTCGTAGTTCTATTCCCCACCGCAACAACAACAAGAGTCATAGCTAGCAAACACCGCTGTGCCTTGGAGGGGGACATTGGACAAGGGCAGGGGAGGTGACTAGGCCAGGTGGGCGATAACACTGGCCACATAGTGGACCTCTGCAACGTCTACATGCTACGTAAGAGGGGACAAACAAAAGGAAAGTAGCAAACGCCGGTTTCCGAGACACAAACATCGCTACGCGAAAGGAACGGGCATACATACCATGAGCCACTTCCAGGGAAAGGCCCGTCGAGTTAATCCATGTGTCTGTTATACCTGGCTCTACACCACTGAGGACCCCGAAAGAACGAGGCTTCTAGCAGGACTACCCGGAGCATCACCCTGTCCTATAGCGAATGGTGGTGTGAGGGGTGTAATGTCTGATGTTATTTTCTTAGCTTCGAATGAGATCTATAAAGGCAGTGTGCACCTGGCGCGGAAGGTTCAGCGTTTAATGATTCGAGCTTCGAGACAGGAATGGGAGGATTGAAACAGTTCTCAGTAAAGAAGACGTGTGGGTGGTTTTACAGCTGTGAGAGTGAGCCATCGACAAACAACGACCGGCAAAGATTGCAACTTTCGGATGGCAGCCTGCAGGGAAACAGCAGCCGTCATTCACTGTGGCGGGAAACCAACAACTTAAACACGCGATATCTCCGCAACCGCCCACGCGGCAGACTTTTTCTGTACAGCATCCGGGTGCCCTTTTCACCTTGTGTAAGTCGGTATTTTGGCAGAGCTTTCGGCCGGCGTCGAAGGCGTCAGACACCCGTTTTTCTACAAATAGTTAATTGCGACTTCAACACGCAATAGCTCGACGACCATCAACGCGGCAGGGTTGTGTTTTGCACCATCCGAGTGCCCTCTTTGCGCCCTACACGCTCCAATTTACTTGGAATTTTCGGCCGGCGTCGAAGCGGCTTATCATGGCGCACAAGGTTGATCCATCACCAAACGCCTCCGCGTTGCTCCACTTGCCGGAGGACCCCTACACCACGTTCGACCGCATCTCCGCCGCTCTTCAAAGCCTTCAGCGCCCAAAAGGGCCCTACGTCCACCCACGAGTCATCGCCTACCCCAACACCTCGATGAAGACCTCATGGATACCATACTTCGAGGATGCTGCAGCGGCCGACGTTATTGGCGACTTTCTCAGGGCACCAAAACGTGGCAAGACGGCCTGGTTGGGCTTCTTCAGCGGCCCGTCTCGGAACTGGGTCGGCAGAGGGGATAAGTGGACGAAGGACCCATGGCACTGCTTCGCCGCTTTGGTGGTATCGGATAGCAAGAAGGGAAAACACCTGATTATCTACGACAACGACGCCGAGGCTTGGGTTACAGAAGACAGTCGGATCTCGGTGGTTCTTTGCGGCCTGCAGAGAAACCTCCACGATCAGCTACGGGAACGCCACAAGGAAATCACAGTGTGGTACTCCAAAGACACCACGCACGCCGGAACGGAAAGGTGTCTGAGATACGCCATTCGCAAGGCTCGGGAATGGTCACTTACAGAGGACGGGAAGCTGCAATATAGCGACGACGAAGACGCCGAGGTCGACCCTCGCGTTCGGGGCTACGTCAGGCTGCGGAAGAGGTGATTGAACGTTCACGCGACGGAACAAGGGGGGGGTGGCCTGATTGGATTGTCTTTCCGATTGAACTACTGTAACAGGCCCTGGTGAGCGTGAAACATATCGTGCGCCTTTATTTGATGTCGGTCGATCATGGGAGAAGAGAAATAAAGAAAACAGGAAGGAGGGGAAGAAGGAGAAGAAGACTGTAAATCAGAGGTGGGGAGAGAGAGAGAGAGAGAGAGAGAGAGAGAGAGGGAGAGAGAGAGAGATGTATTCAAACCTACCTAGATTTACTACCTAGTGTAGGGCCTCAGCACTCGAACCAATGGATGATGTAAACTCCACCCGCCAGCCGGTTTCCGTTGCAACTAGCGTCCTTAGAAAGGGGAATATTCTACGTAGCCTACGAGCACCCTTTCGGAAACGCCGGCGCGTATTCATGCCTTCGGTTTCGACCTCGCAAATGTTTAGTTTATGTGACTCTATCGTTAAGACCTGTAGCGAGGACGACTGAGACTTCCGTGGCGCGTTGTTCCACGCCGGGAGCGGGAACGGCACCTCGAAGCCGAGATGCAGCCTCTCTAGGCTCGGGTTATTGATCGCGATAGAGCCCAGCAGGCCGTGTGCTGCGGGGGTGTGGTCGCAGTTGAGGAGCCATGCGGGGAAGCGGAAGGTCAGGGACTGCAGCCTCGTCATGGGCTTGATAGCCACGGCGATATCCGCTACTGTGAACGTCGAACACCATGAATGTGACGGGCATTCCCCTTCGTTGGCCAGTAGCTTTAGCCGTTGGAGGTGAGGCATCTGCGGTAAGATGTCCATCATGCTCCTGTCAACCTCGGACGGACTGAAGGCGATGACGAGGTTGGTCAGCGCCGTGAGCTCCGGGAGATGCTGTAGTGTCGTGGGGCTCTGGATGGCGATCGTCAGTTCCTCGAGTGCGGCGAACGGCCTACGCCCAGGCCTGGGAGGTGGGTCCCAGGGCGTGTTAGGGCGTACAAGGCTGCCAACCGTTTCGCTGACAAAGGCCCGCAGCCGGCGGAGGCTCGGGGCGGCTGAGAGGGCGCCGAGCAGCGCGCTGCACTTGGTCCATTCGGGGAAGTGTTCGTTGTTGATGCTCCCAGGGAACTCCCACGTGCTGGTAGGGGTGGGCGACATGAGAACCCCACTATCGTCTCCCTTATAGGGGAAGAGGTGCGCTGATTGGAGCCTGGGGAAATGGGGCTGGCGACACACCGGTCTGGGTTCCACTTGGCTGGGGCTGCTGTGGCATACTTCGAGATGCTCGAGATTAGTATGAAGGGAGGATAACAGGTCCAAGGACGACCTGGGACGTTGACATCCATCCATCCAGGACCCAACGCGGAGCAGGGTCAGCTTCTCCGCTGACGCGCCGAGGTGCTCTCCGATGTCGACCAGCTGGGAAGTCAAGGCACAGCGGACATCGAGTGCGCGGAGTCTGGGGAAGGCCTCGATGGTCCGCATAACCGACACGTCCTCGTGGGAGAGTAGGGTGCGCATGTCGCGAAATGCGTCAGCCGGGTCAGCGAATGATATGATGTGGCGCCCTAAGGAGCAGCGCCGGCACCCGCAAATCTCGGCAGCGAGGAATGTCTCGATGCTGCTGGCGTAGGCTGCTCGTCTGTCGGCATTGATATGCTTAAACGTGATGGCGTGGATGCAGACCATCTTCCACACGAAGGGGTAGGCCAGATCAAACCATTCGGAACCGCATACTAGAAACGGGGCCAGGTATCTTGGCGCATGGTTTGCGGGTGACGCGACATGGCGGAAGATGGAGAGGATGATCTCCCGCGGAAGCGTCGCAAATATATGGAGGGACTGGCTACTGGCTGGTACGCGGCGTCGGGGGGGCCGGCGACGGAAACTTGAAGTGATGCCGTCAGGAGAGTCGTGGTGATGATGCTGGTCCATTATCAAAGGGGTAAGGTATTCTGAACGAATGGAGGTGCATCAAAGTGTGCAGTTGAATCGGTAATCAGCGGACGGGCCGAAGATCAGTAGTGAGTAATATGGGATGTTCGTTTTCGGGCGAGGGCAGGATGGAAGCAGGGACGCTGGTCAGGATGCGGCTTCGCTTTTCTACCATTATACGGGCTACCATGATTATTTCAGACGTGGACCATAAGCGGTTGAGTGTGCCTCGCCTCTGGATATGGTGCGATTGCAATCTTCAATGTCTTCCTACTGATCTATCTCTCGATAGGTCGTCTTGCCCTTTTTTAGGGTTTAGGTATATTGCTTTAGATGAAAGGCTTCCTCTGCCATGGCGCACCTTGGTGGCTAGGAGCTATGTAACCTTGCTAGGCAGAGGCAGGAAACATCTCAAGGATGGATAACCCCACCTCACGTAGCCTCGATATTTCATGCGTATGCTCTTCTTCCAGGTGCTTGACATATGCGTTCGCTTTGAACGCTATCTAGGCGGTTACCTCACTGAATATCCATATAGCGATACTACGTCCTACGTCGACGAAACGGAAAAAGAGGGGGCAATAATAGGAAACCGAGGAGGAAAAGAACCGTAACGTTTAAGGTTCCGAGTGGCGGGCTTTTGTTTTTATTTTATTTAGTCTATATAACGTGGGGGCTTGTCTCCTAAGCGCCTACCTCCACTGCGAGGCATTTGGTGATGCGTAGGTCGCTAGCGTCATACGTGTTTAAAGCTATTTACTGCCATTAGCAGGAGTGCTGCCTATGAGGCAGCTGCGTGGTATATTCGGCATCATCATCCGTGCGGGCTATATAAGGGCAGGCACTACTCCAGTATGAAATAGAACATCCACAGATAATCATTACCCTGTGCGGGTATGAGGGCCTTAAACCCCTTGCGGCTTTAGTGCGCTGGGGGATGGCCTAGTTTGCAACGACGACCGCTATCCCCCCCCCGTTGTGTGACTGGGATGCTAATGCGTCCTGGAGGAGAGGGGGGTGAGGAGGCTTTGCCTGTCATCCTCACTATCTCCGTATACAGCAGGAATAGTTCGTCGTGGGTTATGCTACACCAGGCGAGCTTCATATCCGGGGGTGGTCATGGCTCGAGGTATCCTTAGGGTGCAGCGACTCCTACCGCATGATAACCCAGGATTAGCGGAGAAAGACCCGATCGTATTCATCTGCATAATGCCTGGGCGATGGTGCTAGATAGAGTAAAGTAAGCCGGCCTTAGGCGTTAACTAGGCTAGGCTTCGAACTATCCATGGGTATCCATATGGATACTGTTGCGAAGGATAAGGCGCAATTGCTGCTTAGCAATTGTGGTTCCACTTTTGCAACAGTTATGAGCCCTTTGACTCTGCCAGTTATCGTGTTGTTTTTGAGCAGCAAAGACCCGCGTTCGAATCCCGACTCCGGCGTACCCGGAGGGGATTTTTACCTTTAGTAGAGACGATCGTAGAGGGATAGATCCAGTAGACGAGTCTCCAAGATCTAGGGGGTGTGTTGCGAAGGATAAGGCGCAATTGCTGCTTAGCAATTGTGGTTCCACTTTTGCAACAGATACTAACCCATAGGGCCCATGGGTAACTGTGGGTAGGGCTCTAATACCCATGGGTACCCAGAGATAAATACCCATATGGGTTATGGGTATGTGGTCCGTGCGCGTAATGTAATAACCTTTGTAATAATCTTTGTAATAATCTTATATATAGAGATATATAATAGATATAACTATATAAAAATTCTACAAAATACTTTATACTATAACTATACTATAATAATTTTTAAAGAATTTTATATAAAGTAGTTAATATTAAAATAATTAAAATATGCTTTTTTCTTTTTTCTTTAAATATGGGTAATTTTTTTGTAATAACCTCTCTGGATACCCACGGATTATGGGTATATATCTCTGGGTACCCATTAAAAGGGACCCAAGTTAATGGGTACCCGTGGGTATCCATGGCATGGGTAATTTGAACCCTAAACTAGGCTGCTGTGTGCAGCCGCTGAACTGGGGGCTATGTATTGTGATAGTATAGCCTGTCTTAGCGCGAGCTGATAGCATATTGAGAGAGCTCAACTGGATTGTGGTATTAGCCTAAATAGTAAAGACCAGGGATACAGTAGCACCTTCCTTTATAATAAGAGAGCATTTTATTGGGCGGTTTAGGGGGGTGGGGGTGGCAGGGGGCGGCGCTCGCCGTGCTGCCTCGATCTGCCGTTTGCGCGGAATCACAGCGCGTGCAAAGAGACTGTAAAGGGCAGGGCTCATCCACATATATTTCTGGATACAGAGCACAAGCAGATGTCCCAGCCAATATCGGGTCGGGCCTTATGACGCGAGACAACCAGATAGGCCCAACGTCTGGTTTGTGTATTAGGCCTGTCAAGACCGGGCCCTGCGGAAGGGAAATTCGCTGCCGAGTCCGTACCGCTAGTAGCCGTCCTCAGCACCAGCATATTCGCATGGTATAAGCCATAGTAATAGGACTGTTGTACAGGGCAACAGGGCATATGGATATAAGTGCCTGGACGTTGGGCTGGCATGAGCGCCACGCGTAGGCGATGCTTAGAGAGGGGGTCTGCGCTGTAACGACACTACCTTAGTGTTAGCACATCAGCGGCGATGTCCTGCGCCCGGCGATATGCCTCAGAAACACCTTACAGCCTAGAGAGCAGGTAATGAAGAGAAAGAAACCCAAGTTCGCGTTGGGGGTTCGAGCAAAGAGCTCGCTCCGCGCCATATACTTCACATATATTTAACACGAAGTTTCATCCCAATAGAATATTCAAGTATCGGTTGGTTAACCCTAACCAAGCCCCTGTCCCATACAAGACAATACACTATCAATGCATTGCTGGCTCCTGTGAAATTTGCCCTCGCTACTATGTTGGCTAGTCCAGCGGAGAAAACAGGCATGAAGATGGTGGATGGGGGAGGGGGGTCATTCGGCTATCCAAACTATGCTCTGACACCGATTAATGCCTTCAGTACAGCCTCGTCGGCAGGGGAGTGTCCAGGACCTCCATTAAGGGGTATCAGGGCGGCATCTCAATCGCCAGCAGCCGTCTATAGCGTACGTAAAGGGGCTGCTAATTGGGTCGGCGAAACTGGCGTAATATCAAACAGGAACTTTAGCACAGATTATACTTGTGAAGATGGTAGAAAATTGAATATGGGGTATTATCTGCTTGACGTACTAGCATACTAGTGTGACAGGGGGGGGAGGGGGGGGCATAAGGCCCGTATCTGCCGCCGCAGGGTTGAAAGAGTATTGGAGTGAATTAAAAGAAAACCAAAAGAAAAAGAAAAAAAAGAGGACCTCTCGCGCGGCCTAGTCCACTCCTGTGATATGGGAAACATCGCATCCTGTGAGCCTGCGGATTCAAAAACCTTTATTCATATCCTAACGCTCATACGGTAGGTTGCTGGAGGAAGGACATTGCTTGAAGTTGCCAAATCGAGCCTGCGGCCCCAGGTGCCTACGCCTGCCTCTTCTGAGGCGGCAATACAAGAGCTCTATCCTCGTCTCTAGTCCTCTTAGGCCGTTGCTTGTCGTGCTGGCTGTTCCACACTTGACATATGTCTGTCGAGATGACAGAAGGCGTGATGACGGGGAGGTTTACAGAAGACGACGAGAAGCTGAGCGTGGGATAGCTATACGTAGGGCTGGGGGCTTCTCGGTTGGTTTCCAGGGCCTTGGCTTTGGTCTCGAGGGCCTTTGTCCCGACTTCCAGAGCCCTCTTCTCGGCTTCAAGGGCCCTCTTCTCGGCCTCGATAGCCCTCGTTTCGGCTTCCAGGGTTTTCTTCTCGGCTTTTAAAGCCTTCTTCTCAGCCTTGAATCCCTTCCTCTCGGCCTTAAAGGCCTTCTTCGCAGCTTTGAAGGCCTTCCTCTCGGCTTCCTCCTCGGCCTTTTGGGCCTTCTCCATCCCACGCGTGGTTACTCTCGAGTTCACAATGGCAGCTTCATCGTCACTGCAAGACCAATCAAGATCGATATCATCATCCTTGTAATTCTCTGGGCCGAACGTGTCGTGATCGTGTGGTCTGTCTCTGGAATCGCAAGTGTGGTTGCCATTCTCATCGCCAGCTGCGTCTTCGAAGTCGGAGAAGGCAGGGGACTGCGAATCGTAGACAAAGGTTGCATCGTCAGAAGCGGCGCCGGCAGGGGACTGCGAATCGCAGATAAAGTCCGTATCGTCGAACTCGGCGTGGGGAGGGGACTGCGTATCGCAGACGGAGGCGGCATCATCGGGGTCGGAGCGGGCGGGGGACTGGGACTCGATGTTGTTCCATGCGCCGTCGAGCTCGGCGTGGGAAGGGGACTGGGGATTGTCGAAAGAGGCGGCATCGTCCAAGTTGGCGTGGAAAGGGAGCTGCGAGTCGTTGATAGGGGGGTGACCGTCGAGCCCGGCTTGGAGAGGGAACTGGCATGCGGAGCCGTCCGCAGCATCGTCGAATTCGGAGCCGGCAGGGGCTTGGGACTCCATATCAGCGAATACGCTGCCGAGCTCCGGCGTGAAGCAGCGTATCGGAATTGAGGACGGAGGCAGCATCATGGGAGGCGGAGCGGGCGGCGCCTTGGGACCCGGAGTTGGCGAACCCGCCGTCTGGCTGATTAGCGGCGTTGAAACCCTAAGGCGGCCTGAGGTGGGTAGAAGCCGGGAGTCGGAATCGGGGGTCGGGGCAGCATCATGGGAGGCGGAGCGGGCCGCGCCTCGGGAATGGGAGTTGGCGAATGCGTTTTCGGCTCCGGCGTGGAAGGAGTACTGGGAATCGTTGGAGGAGGCAGCATCATCCAACTTGCAGTGGGCGAGGGCCTGCGAACTGCTAGCAGAGGCGGCATCGTTGAAGTTGGCGTGGAAAGGGAGCTGCGAGTCGTTGATAGGGGGGTGACCGTCGAGCCCAGCTTGGAGAGGGAACTGGCATGCGGAGCCGTCCGCAGCATCGTCGAATCCGGAGCTGACGGGGGCTTGGGACACGATGTCAGTGAATGCGCCTTCGGCTCCGGTGTGGAGCGGCGTATCGGAATCGGGGACGGAGGCGGCATCATCGGGGTCGGAGCGGGCGGCGCCTTGGGACTCGGAGTTGGCGAATGCGCCGTCTGGCTGGACAGCGGCGTTGAAGCCCTGGGCCGGCCTGAGGTTGGTGGAAGCCGGGAGACCAGCAGGGGCGGCGTCATAAGACCGTTCGCTAGGTAGCGCCCCAAAGCAAAAAGCCGTCGAGTTGTCGCTGATATGAGGCGCTGCGCTGAGTTCATCGTGAGGCAAGTCCATAGCGATCGACCGAGAAGGGGCTTCAGCTTCAGCCGAGGTGAGGGCTGTATATGAGGAAGGTGACAGGGAAGTCGGAGTTGCCACGGCTAACGATTGAGTCGGGGGAGGCGGGTACGCTTGATTCTGTGCCACAAGCTGGTCTGCTAGAAGGCGGTTGGTAGGCCGTGGCGCCGCGAAGTTGGAGCTGGTGTCTTGGATCATGGTCTCGGTATTAATTGTTGAACGGATGATATCAGAGGGTTTTGTGAAAGAGATGTTGTGGCTGAAGTAGCTGGGAGCGTTCAAAATCTGGGAATCAAAATTTGCGTTAGAGATTGCAAGCCAAGGTGAGGGAACCCACGAGGGGCAGGAGCGAAAGAAAAGCAGTGATCCTGCCGCAAACGAAGCAATAGAGATAAAGGATTCCAGAAAATATAAAATATTAGAAACTTTGTTTTTTTTAAAACAAAAACAAAACAAAACAAAAAAAACACGCAAAGCAAGATAAACAAGGAAGGGGCAAGAATACTTACTGCTAGTGGCTTCCGCAAAAGGCGCCACGGGTATCAGCTAGTAGCGGAGCTGCTACGAGGATAGATAGTGTAGGAGGGAAGAGGGGAAGGTAGGGGGCGGAAGGAAGAGGGGAAGAGAGGGAGAGGTAGCATAGGCGGACGTGGAAATGAGGTGAGACTGGAAGGAGTTCGGGCTATGCGCCAGGTAGGCGCAGGTCTATCTTACTCCTGTAGTTGTTAAGAGGAAGAACGTAGGCAAGGAGAGAAGGAGAAAACAGTTCGTCTGTAGCGCGAATGAGAGAAGGCGGCGAAGTAGCGGGGGCGCGGTAGGTGAGGAGGGAGAGTTAACGACGCAACAGCTGTGGCCGACGAGGCCTTTGGTCTAGACTCCAGTCTAGAGGGATAGAGAGGCGTGTAAACCTGGAAGGTGACAACAGACGTCGCCTTCCACAGTTCGCTGTGATGAGCATTGCTCTTTTCTTTTGGCGTTTTTAAGGGTTAGAGGCTTTGAGATGTGTGTCCTGGGCATGGTTACTGACGCCTGTATCACAGGCATTGTAGTTATTCATACCTACTCTACTCACGGGGGATCTGTTACTGCAAAGAGCTGTATTATATTGCTACAAGTAGGTATGGTATGGAGCTACTCGGAAAGACCTCTGCGCTACTCCTCCAGGCGTTCGCGATACCACTTATATCTTCCTCTATGCGTCTCAAACGACGCCATCTGTGGGAAGATCTGGCGGCATAGCTCAAGCCGTCGCTCGGGTTCTGTGCGGATATTCTCTCGAAAGAATGGGGGGGCTACCCATGGCAGATCAAGCAAGTCACACAGACTGCTGTCCTCATGATCGATGAGAAGCCTGAGGCTTCGAAGGCTGTTCTGTGTGGGTAGCGGCGCGGGCGGCTGGTGCGTGGGACTGTGCGGCAAGTCACAATCCAGATCAAGATCGAGGTCGACAAGCTTCTTAAGATATGAGGCAATGCCTGTGAGCAGAAACCTTCTGCCCCGCCGTTGGGTCTCTCTATAGATAAAGCGATCCAGGCAGAGACGGAGAGTCTTGAGCTTGGATAGCTCCTGTAAGACGTGCAGTAGGTCGTCCTGGGATAGGGGCAGGGATGTGTCTGCTAGACCCGAGTAGGCCGACATCTCCACATCAAGCTTCTCGAGTTCCTTGAGCCCCCCAATAGCCTTGAAGCTCGACGGCTTGATGTTCACCTCGACTCTGCCGCCCCAAAGGATGGACAGTTCGGTGAGTGAGGTGAGGCGACTGATGGTGGAAAACGACCGCTGAGAGTAGACTGTGATGGCGAGACGGCGTAGTGAACTGGAGCAAGCGGGTGCTTGCCCGATAGTGGCGAGGGAGTGGATGGTAGAAAGCCCCGAGATGGGCCCGAGCAGGGACGAGATCATTCGGCTGTAGGGGGACGGCAAGGCCCGGCCCCAACATTGGCCAGGCCGGATGTTGATGGACTGCAATAGCGGGAGCTTAGGTTGGCTGATATGCCTGGCTAGCATCCGGTCGTTCCATTCCGCTATGTCCTTTGGCTCACATGGGCTGCGGGGCCTGGCGTCGAATGGGTCTGGGGTGATGTCGAGCAGGCGGCTGGAGGGGCGGGACACCACTAGTTCGATGTGACGGAGGTGCCGAAACCTGTGGGCGGCGTAGCTGAAGCTGAGGGCGATGTACATGGCAGGGGTCGTGATCGAGATATGCTCGAGGGCAATGGATGATGTACGCCGGGCAATACGTTCAACGAGTGCCAGGTGTGAACTTGACGTAAGGTCGATGCCGATGATGGCGCGGACTGCCGGGAAGAGGGGATCGTCCGCGCCCCAGTGTGCGAGAAAGCGATCGAGCTGACCCTCTTCGACCTCATGCGCAGAGGGGCGCGGGCTGGCGCCTGGACGGGTGGTGGCGGCGGGGACCTCCCCCCCACCCGGGGAAGCTTCGTCATCGCTGCTAAGGTCCGTCTCGCTCTCGTCACTGGTGAGGTCCGACTCGCTCTCATCGCCGTTGTTGATCTGTCTCTCGTTGCTGCTGCGGCCGTCGGGGGCGATGGTGAGAGATCGTATGAGGTCGGCGTACGTCTTGCGGTATGCCTGACCGCAGTTGAGTACATGCCGAAGGTGGACATCCTTCCACAGGAAGGGGTTGGCCAGGGCGAATAACTGGCGGCTAGTGTTGGATAATGAGCGGAGGGACTTGCCGCGGCGATGGTACTCATCGCTGGTGTCGAGATAACTGATAATCTCCACTATGATCTCGGGTGGCATGCGGGTGAGGGGTGAGGAGAACGCCATTGTAGAGCTGCGGTGGTTGGTTAGTGGGATTCCTGGTGTGTGATATACGTTGAAAACGATGGGAAAAGGGGATGACGGAAGGGGGTGATCACATCCTGAGGTGATATTGGATGTGATGGAGATGGCGCGTTGGGACCTTACCTAGGTAGCTAGTAAGGGCGTAAGTTATTACTAAGGCCGTACGGAAGGTGTGCAGCGGCTAGGCCTTGTGTGATGGACGGAAGGAAGTTGATGGGTCCGTTGCAGCTTCTGTGAGTAAAAGCTCATTGGTGAAGGTATGCGGACCTATATGGTGGTGGTGAGAGGAACGTGGATGTGGAAGAGGAAGGAGTGGAGGGAGGAGGGGGTGCCAGGAGGGAGGAAGGACCGATACCCTTAAGAATTCGCTTGGTATGTAGTTGCTGATGAGAAGGATCAGTAAGTAGATTATCTGAGCACGTTAGGTTGTTGTATTATATATGATAGCAAAAAAAGATACCGGGGCCGCGAGATAATCTGGTGAGGATGCAGACGAGGAAGGAAGGTGCCTAGGAAAAATCCTAACGGGGGAAGGCACCATCCGCAGCACCTTGTCACATTGGAGTCTAGAGAGGCTGAGGAAGAAGATGAAAAGGCAAGAGTTGTCGCGTCCTGAGGCTTCCCATCTCTCTCTCCTTCTCTCTTCAGCCCATATCCCTTCACGTCTTTCTTTTCTTTCTCTCTTTTTTTCTCTTCTTTTTCCTTTAAACCTCTCTCTTTCCTCCTCTCGTACCCACACACACATCAAGCCGTTCAGCAGCCTGGCAATCTCAGTGGTGTGGCCATCCCTCTACTACCTAGTACCCACGTTGCTCAGGCCCATACGTCCTTGTCAGCTGCCCCTCAGCCTACCGAAGAAATGACACTTTCTCGGAACGCCACTCTACGCTTCGACGTCAAGCTGCATGTGTTGGATGCAACCAAACTCGATCGCTTCTCCCGCAACCTTCCAGCGTCTACCGGGAGACGATTCTTCGGCGATGAGTCGCTAAAGGAAGCTATACAGGAGGCTACGGAAGAGATTGAGAAGGCGTCTGACGACCGTGTGCGGGAGCTTGATGCCTATCAGGCCACAGGACCGGACCCTAGTAGTGAGGGACCTGACTGGATAGTCGGCCCCCTCTTAGTGGTTGCAGAAGCATCAACAATCAGATTGCTATACGACGCAAGCTATGGACTCGCCGATATACTACAGCTCAAAGACAAGACGATGGAACAACATGTCCGGACCGTCATAGTGTGGGACGGCGGGATACAGCCTACGGTATGGTCCAAGGCAGAGGTTGAAGAGGGACGTCCGTCGATGGACTATAGGTATCACTACGATAGGCGCAAGGCCATCAACACACCATCGCTCGAAGCCTCATACCGAGAATCGTTTAATGCACAGACGGCGGATGGCTATGATGCTGATGAGCTTAACGATGTGGGTACTTGCCTGCTACACAGATGACAACACAACCCAGCAGAGCTGGTTTGATGTTTAGGGCTACCGCTAACGTCTGGATAGTGGTTTTTCGAGCATGCGGCCGCGATTGTGCTCATCACCAAGGCTGCAGTTGCGAAGAACCCCGAGTGGGTTGCGATGGTGACGAAGGCGGAGGGAACCACGATCTAGCAAGTCGGAGGATGTTGGTGGGCGTGGCTACGATGGGCGGTATGAGGGGATAGCACAGGGACGGCAGGACTACCATTGCATATCGGGAGCAGCCAGGGATCTGTCAGATGCACTGGGATACAGAAAAGCTGAGAGCAGGGGCTGAGATGACATCTATTTACCTATACGCTGGGATAGCTAGGTATAATTGGACTTGAGCCCGAAAGAAAGGGTGCCAGCTTGCAAGGGCGAACTAATGAGCCTGTTAAGGTACCATCCCATCCCGCGATTATATCTCCAAGATGATGTACATCAGACCCGCCGCCGGCTATGAGGACTCTGATGAGTTGCACGAAGTAATACATATGTGGCTTCAATATACATATACCGAAGCAGGCCGGTTACTATAGCGACTAGGTTGTTAATACAAGTTGCAGCGGTATGGAAACGTGGAGTGTCTATTGATGGCCTGTGTAGTATGTGGAGGTCACAGGAAGGTGGGTACCATGAGGTAATCTAGTAGTAGGGGTATATTTTTCTTCTCTTCTTCTTTTTCCCTTGTGTTTTTCTCTTCTTTCTTTTTCTCTTTCCCCTCTCTCTCTCTTTTTTTCCGTTTTTTTTTTTTTTCTTTTCCATCTTGTTTAATACTAACGTTGTTTTCCACAGTTTGCTGCCCATAATAGCGCACTCTTTCGACCGCCGAGATTATAACCCCAAAACGGGGAAGCGTCGAGAGGTCCAGGGGGGCTCGCAGAGAAGTAAACCTTCTTATGGCCACCTCTGTGGGACATACAAAGAGCCCCTGGCGCCGGTCGTGAGGGCGCAGCTCCCTGTCCACACTACGGCAAGTAATACTTCCCTTGAATTTCAAGATGCCGAAGCAATCCTACATCAATTATCTCTGCGACTGCTGTAGAATCCAACCCCGCAATAAATCCAATCATAACTAGGGGGATACGGAAGAGAAGACTCTAGAGATAGCAAGCAAGGGAGAAGAAAACGAGCGAGAAAGTGCCAAACCTTCATCCTCATCTAAACCATTTGGATCGCCAGACCGCTGCCTTACTGGCCATACTGCCAGCCCTATCTGGGATAGAGGATATTAGGGGTTACATCACACTGCTGGTTATATTAACCTGCCGGCTAGCCGACGAAAGGTCAGGTTTTAGCTTCCTACTCTTTTCTTTGCTGCTTGTATTCTCCTTTCTGTTTCCCATTCCTTTTTTTTTTTTTTTTTTTTTTTTTTTTTTTTTTTCTGCTGTTTTTTCTTTTCTGTTTTCCTATTTCCCTTTCCTGTTTCGTCCTCCCTCTTCTTTTCTTTCCACAGGTGGACTAGCCATTTTGTGATCAGCACCACCTGCGTCAGCTGTCAAGAAAATATAGACTTACCCGCCTTATAAGATATAGGCCAATCTAATCCAGCATACTACAGACTGCAAAGAAGGTCGGGGTGTACCTGTTGCAGTCATGGTACTGCTAGCCTGAGGTGGTACTGCTAGCCTGAGGGTTTTGTTTGGGAAGAGTCGGGTTAAATTGCCCGTGCAGCCCAGTTATCCCGCCCGTGTGGGGCCTGCCGGCCCGGGGCCGAGTACTCCGCACGCGCCGGGTAATCCAGCTACTTCGTCGCGTGCTTAATTGAAGCCTTCTTCGGGCGTACCCGATTGAAGTACTACGTACGCTGTCATTGAAGTTATCGCTAAGAGCTGTGAGTGAAGGGGATCCGGCCAATTGGATAGCTTCGTTCCAGGGCTAGAGGCCCTACACAGGCAGGATAGCTGGGCTGCCCACGCAATTTAACCTAACTCTTTGAGAAGAGCCTGTGAGGGTGATTCTGCTACGAAGACCCCTAATCATAAGGCCTCTTCTGCCCACAGCACTGCAAATCATATGGTTGGCGTGCCTATTCTATCTCTTGCCTTCTATCCTTCCTTCTTCACTTCACTACCTCCCTTCTCTTGCCTGACCTTTTCTCTTTTCACCTTTCTCTCACCCCCTGTGCTCCTTCCCTACTAGCCACCTACTCCACTTCATCTTCTCACCTTATCACCACTTTCCTCTTTTTTATCCTCCCTCTTCTTCTTTTTTCTTTTTTTTTATTATTGTTTTTTTCTTTCTTTTTTGCTCTTTTCTTTCCCTACTTCTCCACCCACAACAACACCACAACATCACTTTCACCTATTGCACTGCCCTTCACTATCTATTACGTCGTCTACTGGCTTAATCCCAAGCTATTCATACTATCCTCTCTTAGCTTCTATTCAAATCCATCCTTGGGCTCACCTCAGCCGATCTGGCCTAGGCCTTCCTCGAACGCTTTTCTTCTCTTCTTCTTGCTCAAACCAACGCACGCCCTGCCCTGCCGAGACTCCTACCGCAATCGTCATACCAACCGTCTAATCCTGCTTCATAACATCACAACCTAAAGAAAGCCGCAGACCTGAGAGCACTCAGTACACTATTCAGCGGGGAGGAAGGGGCGATCTTGCCTTTTCGGTTTGGTGCCAAGGGATTCCTTCACCTGCTGAGACACCCTGCGGCCTTTCGCCCGAGTCTCGTCAACTTGCTAGGCAATATCCCCCACGGGAGCAGCAGAGAAGAAGCTATCTGAGCATCCTTTGCCAGGCGTTACCAGGACCATCCCCCAACAGGCAACAACAGGCAACAAGGCGTCTTCAGCAGGTGCCTTCCAGCAAACCAACCTCAGGGCTGGGAAGGAAGCCGTAAGAAAAGAAAGCAACAAAGAAGCAACAGAGAAGCAACAGAGAAGCAACAGAGAAGCAATAGGGAAGAAAAAGGGGACATCCTGCCCCTGAGAAGACTGTGATATCTACTAGCACGTGCGACGTTGGTCTCACCCTGGCAGTATTTCGTCCACCAGTCATACTCAAGCTACCTATCTACTGCGGCAATAATAAGGAACAACATAGTGAGTATGGCTTCCACATGGGGACTCATACAGAGCAACTAACGGGCCTAGAGACTCGACGGAAGCACGTGCAGCAGAAGGAGCCCTACGAGCAGGGCGGTGGCAGATCGGGTCACCGTGGCAAGTGAACAACGAGCGGCTTACACGACGAGGCCGAGGCCGAATAGAGGAAAAAGGAAGAAGACAAGATGGGCTTTGCGACGCTACCTCCCGAGCTCGTGTGCATGGTGGCACAAGAGCTCCAGAGCCTCTCCGATGTTAATGCGTTGTTACGGACATCTAAACACAACAGCATGGTGTTGAGGGGACAGATTGTCCGCATGGCGAAGGGCTCGATCCCTGTATTCGCGGCGATACGTATGGGAAACAAAGACCTTCTCGACGTGTCAATCAAGTCAGGTCTCGACCTGCAGGAGGTGTGGGGAGAGGGCCAGCATATCAAGGGTTTCGACCATGAATATGTCGGCTATGACCCCGTTATGCTTGCGAGCGCCCTGGGCCGCCCGCTGATGATGACGATGCTCCTTGACGCCGGCGCCAGGATCCGCGAGGGGGACGTCAGGTGCTATTCCTGCGACGATGGCCCGAAGGAGGCGTTCGAGAACGCCACCAGCGTGGAGGCGGGGGGCAGAAGGCGTCTTTGGCCTCTGCATATGGCTGTTTGTGGTGGCAATCTGGACGCCGTGAAGACCCTGTACGAGGCCGGTGGAGGGGGCCTCCGCCTGGAGACGGAGCTAGCGGGCGTCTCGTCGGGCGAGAGATGGTCGCTCCTCCACGAGCTGGCGAGACACCCACGACACGACATCGTCTACAGGGTCTTGAGGTGGCTACGGGACAAGGGCGACGTCATGGACATGATCAACGGCGGCTCGGCAAGGGGGGGCACGCCACTGGAAGTTGCCGTCAGGCTGGGTCATTTCCGCATGGCGATGATGCTGCTGCGCATCGGCGCAGACCCCCGGCTGGTGTCTTCGGCCCGCCGAGCGAGCGGCAACACAATCGCCACCCTTGCGCTTGAGTCCTGCATGGGGATGGGGACGTATGTGCCGCGGCTGCCGGTGGACGCCGCCAGGGCAGCAACGTGGCTGGTCGACAGGGGCCGTGATATTGACCGCCTGGGCAGACTGGTGACCGAGCTGCAAAGGAAGGGCGTCGACATGGACACGAGGTTCGGCGTGCGCGTCGGCGGGCCGGCCGTATCCGGCACCGTACTCCACTGGGCCGTCAGGATCGGAGACGTCGGGGTTATCGGGCGCCTGGTCGGAGAGGAGGCGGGGGGTGGGAAGGCCCTTGGTGAGGCCGCGGGCCGGGCGGCCGATATCGCGATACTGGACCACAACGGGGAATCGGCGATCGACGTCGCACGCCGCACATCACCCCGCAGAACGGGTTATAATTGGATGCGCGACATATGCTCTGATGACGATGGCCTTGGGTTTGCTGGGACCACGCCGCTGGGTGATCTCGCCTCCCACCACACCCCCCTCCTCGAGAAGGTTTAGGAGGCCGGCAAGAGCGGGGGAAGTGGCGGGCGGCCATGGAAGACGACCGCGCTCGATGGAATCACCATGAGGCTCATCTTCCTGCGGACGCATGAAGGGTTTCGACTCCCCGAGGTGTGTGGTGGGAATGCCTGGGTTTTGGATATGGTCGAGGGGGCTAGGCGAAGGACGCGGCTGCGGCATAACCATCCACGCCAGAGAGACCACAAGCTTGACGTGAACCTCGAGCAGCTTGAGTTGATCACGGTGCCCGTATATCAAAGGTACTCGCCAAAACAGACGCAGGCCGTGGTCCGCGTCCGGGGTTCGATCGGCATGAATAATGCGGTCTATGTCCAGTTTGCGGCAAAAGAAGACCAAGACCGGTTTCTCGCTCTTAGTATCCCTTTCTGCGGCGTAGAGCGACTGGATCCGTGAGTTGTCACCATTCCCCCCCCCCCCCCCCTCCCCCCCCTCCTCTTCTTTTCTAACAAGGCTAACGGAAACATTAACACCTACAGAAAGCAATTCCGCAGGCAGTGGCTGCCGGGAGTGTGATAATATCAATTACTACAACTTGCGGAAGGTAATAGCGGGGGGCAATATGCGGACTGCAGGGAAAGCTGATCTAGAGAACCTTCAGTGGCTCGTATCAACCGCCTTACATACATAATAACGAGGATAGTAGGGGAGCGGTGACCGGTTCGTTTGGTTTACAGAAATTCAGAGGCTGGGAGGATGTATAGGTCCGAATATATCCGGGATACGTGATTCGGTAGTTGGGCGGAGCGATGTCGCGCGGGTATGGGTTCACCATTTGGCTCTGGCAGAAAGGGACTACATTAAACATACAACCAGCAGCGTGAGATATGGTTGGGCAGCTGGGTAGAGATGTGTGGCGTATGAGAAGGCAACCCTAAGAGAACATCATTCAAATCATAGAAGGCTGGGTAGGTAGCCACATACATTGCGTATTTACAGTAAGGTGATAGCGATAATGGTATGGATACGACTTCGGCAAGGCGTAGAGTTTCCCTCCCCCACCACCCCGACGCCGGGGAGTACAGCATCTGACTCTGTTCGTTTGCTGCTGGGTTGCAAACAAACATGGCTTTGGGGCAAAAGGGGTTGCCGGAGGGGCATAGTAAACGCCCTGCCTCCCTGCTCATATATCGATTAACGAGCTATTCACTGCGTCATGAACGTGGCACTGACTGCGGTGTCCTAGGAAAGATGTATTATATTGAAGAGAACGACGCAGAAGTCCGGCGTTCCAAGACGAATGTGCTGATGCGCTTGTCTTATTCCGGGTAGCTTGGTGCTGGGTTAGCGTTGCTAGGTGGACGCGTAGCTATCTGGACCCCCTTCTGATTACGTCCAATCGTTTCATACGGTCGCTGTTATGAATACGAGTCCCGTCCTCCCTCATTCCATCTGCTTTTCCCGTCTACTCTCGCAACCTGTCCTAGCCCCATAAGGGGTTCGTGCCTAAACGTCAGAGTCAGACTCGTCCAACGAGAACCACTTGGTACCAAGGTGAGTCTCGTCGGCGGGCGGTTCAAGCTCTGGGATCTCGACCTTATTGCCCTTGTTGTCCTCAAGGTCCTCGAGGTCGGCGGCGTAGACAAAGATCACATTCGTCGAGGCCTGTTGTCATGAAACCGTTAGAAGCATGAAGATTGGGCAGAGGCAAGAGAGGTTGCGCGTTACAGACGGCTGGGAAGGGTGAACTTACCGATTCGCCTTGATTGCTAAACGACTTGCAGAAATCCAACAATGTAGCATATCTACCACCAACGCTAGTAGCAACGTTAAAGTGGGACAGGTCTGCACTGGTGATGGCGGCGGGGTCTCCGTAAGTAAAGGCGTGGAATCTGACGCAGTGGTCTTGGAGCATGTCCCGGAACAAGCGATCGAGGGTTTCGGGCTCTGGGGGTCGGAGGATGTAGTCCATCACGACATCGTGGAGGCTGGCGAGAACCGGAAAGAAGGGTTTCTTGATGCCGATGGCCCTGCGGACCTGCAGGCTGACAAGATGCCACTGCGAGAAGACGGTGGCGACGCGCTCGACCATTGGGGAGATGTTCGGGGGCCTTCTGGAGAGCCCCTTGCCCGAGGAGGTGCGGCCGGGCGGCTTCTTGGGTTTGGGCTCGAGCTTGCCCACAGGTATGGCCTGCTCCCTGTTCTCATCTTTTTCGGCCTTCTCTTTCCAATAGTCCTGCACCCGACCACAGAGCTCATCATCATATTCATCAATGGTATGGAGGCCCAACTGAACGATGGAGGAGAACTGTGCCAAGTTGTGCTTGTTTTTCCGGGCCCACTTGCGGAAGGAGTCGCCCTCGGCGCAGGGCTCCTGCTTCTGCTGCAGGGAAGAGGCACGACCTGAAGGCATCGCGATGGGCGTCGGCTTGTTGGTATGATAGTGATTGAGGGGAAGGGGCAGCTAGCTGGGTGGCTGCTAGTTAGCAGGCGTAACAAAAAAAGATTTCGTTTTTCTTTTCTCTGTTGTTCTTTTTGTGTGGGCTTGGTTGGGACCTACGTGCGGTACGTTGGCTGCGTCTGCGTATAGGAACAGGGATGTAGGTGAAAGATGGACGTTTTCACGTCGAGGAAGGAAGCAGACGGGCCAGGGCAAGTGGCTGGGCCAGCTCAGGTTTGTGTTTGGTCGTGTGGGTGAGATGGATCGCAAAGGTGCGAGGGTGCTGGATGGTGCGAAGAGGGGAAGGCCTCTGGGAGTCTGTAGGTGATGGGGAAGGAAGTCAGTTGGTGTAAGGGTTAGGTAGGGGAAGGAGCGGGGTGGGCCTTGAGGTTTCTGCGGTTGCAGGTAGTTTAGGTAGTGAGAGGGAGGTGGTTAACAAGAAGACCAAAGGGATAGGAAGGGATGAAACAGCTGCGGGTAATGGTATGAATAGAAGAGTATTGTAGTGTGGTAAGGTACCTTACGAGCAAGTAGCTTGGGCAGATGGAAGGGAAGGAGCAGTGGGGAATAGTTGGGAACAGCTAGGCACAACAAGGGATTCATTTTATTTTTCTCCGGTCCCTATTATTCTACTCGGATTATTTCTTACCTTGTAGTAATGTGAAGACAGTTGAGAGATTAATACCAGGCTGGCCTCGGAAGGAAGTGATGATGTGCAGCTCTTTCTTAACTACCTAGGGTAGGGTGACTGTTGTACCGGTCTTAGTAAACGCGGCGGGCATGGGATGCTTCCCTGCTGTTAGTGCTATGCTGCCTAGCGAGCTTGAAGCGATGTTCCAGCTGGCGTATGAGTAAAGCAGGCAGTGCTTATATAAAAGATGTCGCAGGCACTGGGTCCGTTATTAGGCAAAGTTTCTAGAGCATAGCTCTCATGTCCGCACACCGTGTGCGGGCCCGATTCTGGTAACACTACATGGGCACTTTGCCATATGCCCATTACCAGTTGAGGAAAACAGTACCGAAACCCTAGACGTTTTGGCCGACAGGCAAGCCCTTGCACAAAGTCGAGCGCGCGCCCTGGCTGAATACACCAGCGAAAGAGCAACAGCGCCGCCCGTAGCAGGGCGGAACAGATCGGGGCGGAACAGATCGGGGCCGAACAGACCGAGGCCGAACAGATTACTGAGGCCCTAGCGATAACAAAATACATTGTTGTTAAAGTGAAGTTGAAGAATTTGGGGTTATGTGCACATGTAAGTGCAGCTGTAGTGAGGAGAGTTATAATAAGGTGATGGGAGGCTGTGCGTATTGTTAGGAGGCGTAGAGTCAAAAGTTCTATCACTCTGAGCAGGCAAAATCACCGTGAAAGGCTAGAGGCCTTGTTAACAGTATATAATCCTTCTCTACTAGAGTGGGTACATAAGCAGCAGCAACATAGGTACACTAGAGGATGTCATATCAGGAAATCGTGTTGAACCAGATTTCCTGGTATGTGACTACCTTGGTAACTCATTTAGGCAATAAAGTAAGCGATCTTTAGGTCCCTTTCCATAATGACAGAAGGAGCGCTAAGCGTTGGGTTACTCAACTTCAGACACATCAGGCTCTGAATAGCTGGTCTATTTAGCGCGTCAATCACATAGGAGGTGCTGACCTAATGCAACTCAGACATTCCTCCTCCAGGACGATGAATAGTGTGTTACGTCCATGACATGTCCACGTTGAATAATTATGTACCAAGAAAACTACCGCTACATAGAACAATAAGCTTACGGCTGCGTTAGTGGCTTTAAATCCTGGTTTAGACCTAACATCCCATCCATATTCTCTCTATTAAGCTGATGTGGTGGGCTTTGTAAGAATATAGTACTGCTGGTCGAATGAGATGTGGTTTGTTATTGATGGGAGAAGATTGGTCTTTTCCACATGTAAAGGGTGATAGATCGGTCTGTACTGGTCTTCATGTCGGGGTTGGAGATAGACCTAGTCGAAAAGAAGAGGGCGGGTTACGCGTTATAGTTGAGCAGACAATCCTACGGCAGAAGGCTGCTCTAGTGTACAGCTGGCTATCTAGTGCGTCCTAGACAAGGAAATGACGCCTTTTATTTGTGGTGGATTAAGAGGGATACGCAGATTGAAGCAGTGTTTAGGAACGCTGCGAGCGAGTTATAATTAGTGGGGCGGTACGACACCAAATGTCGATGTGAGGAGGCGTGCGCAGCTCTTTATACTTCTACCAGTCTTAGGGGACAGCTTAGCTGTCCTTTAACTGCCTTGATATAGGACAGGAAACAGACAGCCTAGCGCTTAGATTTCAATCAAAGTAAGTTAGATAACAACTTTCAGCTGGGACGCCTTCTTTGTGTAGATGAGACCATCCTGCTAGGAGTGCCTCGCGAGGCCAGGCGGCGTTAGCATACGAGGCACAGGTTTTACCTAGCGTCTAGGTGATTGGCTCCTGGTCTCAGCCTTTAAGGGTTATATGAAGGTATATTCTAAAACTGCTGATGAAGGGTAGAAGCTCCGTCTGAGGGGCGCTCAGCATACACACACCTGAGTGGGACTGAAATGATTTGCCTAGAGGCCGCATAAAAGAATTGAAAAACAAAGAGAAAATGCAAAGTAGCACTGTCTACGAGTTCCAGACACTGAAACCGTTGCGAGTTGATGTCGTCGGCGTGGGGTGGTCGCCCGACTGCTAAGAAAAGGGAAGGAGACAAAGGCCTGGAGCGTATATGAGAATATATCCGCGGATGATTTTTTCCAGCATTGACTTTCCCCGCGCACCCTCTTCCCATGTTCATTATGATCCCTCAACTCCCAGTGCCCTAAAGCTCATTATGTAAACCATAAGTAGTTAGAGCTGCATCTTTACCTTGCACGGCCCGGCAGCACAGCATTAATTCTCAGCTATAGACCATGATTAGATGGTAATCTGTCAGCCGCCACGTTGTATGTATAGCTCCATCGTCTACCCGATCCTCCTATTATCTTATTAACACCTTGACTCGAGCTGATGTGGCATGGCTATAGGCACAACCTCGCATGGTGTGCGGGAGCGTGATACCATCGGAGGGTGATAGCTTAGCTAGGCTATAGATATGTTATTGCGCTTGCTTAGAGGACCTGCCAGGGGGTGTAAGTGACGCGTGGATAGGGCCTAGGGCTTTTACACATCCTTTGCTAATAAAGGTGTGGTTCTTATAATAGCAACCTACTCGAGGATTAGAGGCTAGGTATCAGCTGCTTGGTACCTACGAGGGTAAGCACGACAAAGACATATCCCATAACCCTAACTTTGTAACCATAACCCTAACTGGCTAACCATAACCCTAACAGGCTAACCTGCTGCAGGCACAGCCTTGCTGCCGCAGCGCACGTGGAACCATCACTAACTGAGAGGGGCTTAACGTAGTATTGCCCGGCACAGGTTCCTAACGTCGGACGCAGGCCTCCCAGTCGACAGCTCCCACTATTGGGAAGGTAAGGCTCTCGAGTGGTTGTAGCCTGCTGTGGCGACTGTTCACACTAGCCCTTGGTTGGAATGTACCTTGGGCAAAAGGTTATGGCCTACTACGGACCGGGTTCTGAAGCAACAAGGCAACTCATCTGGGAGACCTTGCTTTGACTTTCAGATCTGTCTATATTCGTGGGGATCGACTGAGTTCCCAGTATCCGCGTCACAGCAGGCTTAGCGAGGTCTCTTAAGAGTGGGCGGGAGAATTAAGCTGATAATGTGCTTTGCTGCCTAGGTATATAATGACCCGAGAGAACACATTCGCAAGGCTAGGCGGGAGGTCTAGCGTATTGCTAAACTCGCAGAGCTAAAAGGGATCGCTATCAAAGCATGCGTATGGAGCTCTCCTATCCGGGCCGTGTAATTTGGCTATCCGGGCCGTGTGGATCTTTCCAAATATTTATTCTATTTAAATATGATACTTGCTAGAATTTCTTTTCAAGTATATTGATATTTAACTATATGATTAATACAAATATATCTTTGGTTTCTTAAACGCATAACTAAACTATAGGGAATTTACTTAGTTACTATTTAGAAATATATGTTACTTTCTAAAATCTATATGTATTATACTTAGAGTACTATGTAAATTCTTATGTAGATGTAAATTAAGATTTCATAATTAAATACATAAAGAATAAGTTTTCCCCATTATTTAGATAAACTACTCTAAATATCTTAGGTTTAAAACTTCACATGGCCCAGTTAGCAAAACTCCATGCGAAATCGCCCACGAGAGAAAGTTACCGTTGAAGTTAGAGTGGGTATACCCCTAAGACCCCTTTAGGTCTATAATTCCGGGGTGGCATCCCCGCTAGATGGAGCACTAGGTGAGCTTGGACTACTGGGGTGGATCAATATGCTACGCTTATTAGCTATTTGCTAGTCAAGTCGTTCAGCAGAGTCCCTCCTCTAGCGTAGACAGCATCCTAAATTTACATTTGATACTATAGTAAAAGGGCAAGGTAGTGCGAGTCAGGGGATAGGTGGAATGGGGCAAGGCGCACTGCTGATGGCTATTACCTGGGATACCGGAACAGGAAATTATATTTAGCGGTTTATCTAACCTGTGTAAGTAAGCATTGCTGTTCACCTAATACTTGTATTATACTACTTCGAACCTAACAGCACCACTTTTCACCTATGCCCGATCTTGGCAAAGCGAAGTAGCCAGGTCTCGATGTTCATCACAAGTGGCTACTGACGCTCGGCTTATCCCTTTCACGGCTTTGCAGAAGAAAAGGTCGTCGTCATCCTGACAGCGCACTGACACTCGTAGCTCGCGCACCAGGAGCCCGGTGATGGCTTTAACCTACAGCCGGGGGTGCAAACTCGAAGAATGTAGGCGCTCTTCGCGTGGCTAAAAGGGGTTTTGCGGCTATGGCATAAGAGATCGACCGCTTCCTCAAACAAGGCCTCAATCATGTTCCTCACACTCTCCCGTACGTGCAGCGACCCTACATGATAACCCCCTCTTTACACACGACCGAAAGCCGGGCAAATCTGGGCTGGACAACTTAGTCCGCAGGACCAGGGTCAATGAGATCAAGGGCTCCCACTATGGCGACCTTCTCTATACCGAGATGAAAGCTCTTCTGAAATCCACCCGGGAGTGGTACGCCATAGCAAAAGGCACACAGCCTCCCGGTGCAGATGGAAGACCTTTATAATTCCCTACGTAGTTCGGGCTCTAACAGCGTCTATACTTTCCTCAAGCCTCCATCCCGAGCAGCAATGGAACTGTGATTTCCAGCTTGCCTCCGACCCCCGATCTACGGCGGCTATACGTAGTAGCCGAATTTGACGACCCCTGTCCCCCTCGCTGCTGTTACCCCTCCCCTGTTCGTTATCGTCCTCTATGTCTTATGCCCCCTATGACCCTCTTGTACAGGCCACATGCTTCGGCGCTGAGCCCTGCTCCCTGGGACCTGGGTGGTCTCTACTAGGCGCCGGCGCGGTCTGTAGCCCCGAGCATGCTGTACCATGTGCCTCGGCTTACCTCATTAGCAAAGACCTTTGTCCAACGTATCAGTATCACTAGCAATCTTTGGGGACAGGAGTGGAAGACGTTGTAGGTCTATGCGATAGGAACACACGTTATATACCTATTACGAACAGTGTGACTTGATATATCAGAATAATAGGCAAGATGCGAAGCTGAGTGAATGTGTAATGATGCGTGCTAATCACAGTATGCCTGAGCTTAGCGGTCTATACTGCTATATTGTGATATCCTGCAGATGAGGGGCTGTCTCTCTTGCCCTGTGCCATCCTAATAGGGCGGCTTTCTGTTTCTATCGTCGGTCCCGGCGTGGGTCTCATGCTCTCACTCCTCTATGATGACTGGGTTGTCTCCATGCAGTCCCTTCTTGGGAATCTGCCCCTTCTCGGCGATCCGCGTCTTCTTGTGAATCCTCCCCTTCTCGGGGACCTGCCCCCTCTTGCGAACCCGCCCCCTCCCGAGGCCCCTGCCGCTGCCAAGCATCTGTCCCTCGCTGATGATCTGTACCTCATCCTCTTCAGTGTCCTCTTCACAAGACGGCAGGATGACGATTGGGTTGTTTCTATGCAGTCCCTTCTCGAGGACTTGCTCCTTCCTGCGATCCCGCCTCTGCCCGAGGCCCCGTCCCTTGCTGGGGACATGTTGCTCCTCTTCATTGGTGTCCTTTGGGGCAGCCGCGCAAGAAGGCAGCAGGACGACGCCACCTCCGCAGGACTCACGGATCCGAGTAACGCCTTGCCCCCAGCCATTAGCCTTCTTGACACGCTCCACCGTGGTGAAGATAACTTTGCGACAAGCCTGGACCTTGTACATTAGCTGCTGTATAATGGACAAGAACAGGTGGGGGGTTGGAGGGGCGAGATTGCGGATGTGTGAACGTACATTGCCATTAACGTTGACGTTCTCCTGGGCTGCTTGGTAGATGTCCTCCTTCTGGAAAAAGCGTACATCCCATTCATACTCGGATATGTGCTCTAACCGCTCACCCAGGCCGGCCTCAGTCAGCTTCTTCTTGGTGGTCTTGGCCTTCTCATAGGCGTCGATCTTGTTGTTGATGTCGATCTTGTTGTTGATGTCGATCTTGTTGTTGATGTCGATCTTGTTGTTGATGTCGATCTTGTTGTTGATGTCGATCTTGTTGTCGATGTTGATATTGTCATCGATAAGGAAATCGACGTTATAGACGTAGGGCTTAGTCGAATCGAGGAGTTGTGTGTTCACGAGGACACGGCAGTAGCTTTCGGATGGAACTGCGATGACCGTCGGCAAGGACGTGGCTTCGGTCCCAGCAACGGGGGCCAAGATATCTTCAAGGACGTCGAATACGGCCACCGAAGTCTTGGAAACCGGGTCGAATTGGGAGGTGGTGTGATCAAGCTCCTCCTCTGGGATGTGGACGGGGATTCGAAACTCCCTGTTCGGGCGTTGCGGAATATGCTGGGCTGCTGATGATGCCATTTTAGCGATTGGTGAGGCAGGCGGGATGGGATAACTGTCTTGTTTCCGATTGTTGCTATCGAGTCTGGGGAGCAGTGTTGCACTAGGGTCGAGGAGGGGGTCTCTGCAGGCAGGGCGAGGCGCTGTAGGTGTGATGTGGATGTGAGAAGGAGAGAAAAAAACACCTCTTCTGGGGCTGGTGAAACAACGTTGTTTTATAGATGCAGAAGGAACTCGGTCAACGAATAGATCACCATGCGTTGATGGTATTGACAAAGAGAGCAGGAACGACGCTGCTTTCCGCTGCAGCAGGCGCCCACCTCACATGAGGGGGGCAAGCACGGTGGACTGCAAAGGGCAGGTGCGATCTCAACCACGCGATACCCTCGTAAGGCGGCTGTTGTAAGAGGGGAGGGGAGGGAGAGAGGATTAGGTCGTCCTTGATAAATGGCAATATGGGCTTGGGGAGCGCCTGCAGCAAAAGGGCCTGTGGTAGGTAAGGCGAGTCTTTAACGAAATGGACAAACGAAAACTGAATAAGAAAGGGAGGGGAAGGGGGGTACGTAAGAAAATCTCAGATGCAGGCGATGGTGACTAAACAGGGGAAATGTTGAAGTATCTGGAAGGATCGCATGGCATGTTTAAAGGAGCGCTCCTTCCTTGAAATTGAATTAGAAACGGTGCCCACTATTGAGGGGGTTGAGTATAACGGCTGAGGTAGTGCGATGGTCTTGACACATTTGCTACTACTGGAATAAGCAGGTTCCTTCTGGGCAGGTAGGATAAGTATGGCACCTAAAGTCGCAGACTTCAAATCAGCAGGTTGGGTGGGTAGCTTAGTATTAAACCAAGGCTGTGAGCTGTAGCTAATAGCATCATTCAAAATAGAACTCAAAGCTAACTGTCTAAAGGGTGGTTTCATGACTGGGTTGCGGCGAAGAAACAGCATTGGCCTTCAGATTGTTCAGGAGCACTACAATATTTGCTTCGATCTTAGGGGAGAGGGCTTTATAGGCATATATCTTCAGTTTAACGTCCCCCTCGAACTAAGCTGGGGTGGGAGGGGGGTTCCTTCTGAGATTTTGCTCTCCTACGCCACCAATACTTGGGATCACATAACCCTACACAAAATGTGCCAGGAAGAATCCAATCAACAAGATCCAGTGGACTTTCAAGCTAAGCAAACAAGCAAGGCAACCCCTCCGGTTTGATGTTTCTTTTTCCTTTTTTTTTTTTTTTTTTTTTTTCTAGATTGGTATACAGCACTTGTGAATAGGTGGTTCGGTGCTAGACTTCATTAAGTATATGTAACACAGCCATCTCCCCCTATTTCTGGGGAACGGAAGAGTCTTGGGAGGAAACTACTGCAAATATTACAGTTATTAGCTTCTTCCTCACTCCTGTGGTTATCGTACGGCCAGTGCTGCGCCTCGTTACCATTATCTGCATTATCTGCAGCCACGTCCGCATGAAGGCTTAACACGTCGCTGATGTATATGCCGCCGTCTGGGGTTGGATTCAGCATTCGAGACGTGCTACATAGGTTAATAGCTAGTGGTATAAGCTCCTTTGCCACGTTTTGGGTCGCAAGCGGGCGGCGACCAAGATACGCATCAACTATACCTGCTAACCCGGCGCACGATGGCTGGCCAACGAGCATATGTTTGATTGGTATGTATAGTGAAATTTCAAGGTTGAACAATGGACCTTTAGAAGCCACTCCATCATTTTGCCCACACGCATGTAGGTCGTGTATAATCCTGCGGCGGTATGATTCCGAGGGCATGTCCGGCCCACATCCGAACACGCGCATCTCCCAGAGCTCAAATCGCACTTTGCGCGAAGCCGGGCGATGACTGGTACCTCTTCTCACACGTACAGTGAAACACACGTAGTCTGGAAATAAAGTGGCATCTTGGGGATCGCGGGCGCCAAAGCGGACGAAAAATGTGAGAGAAGCTTCTTCACAGCTAAAAGGGTCGACAGATTCATCATCACGACTCAGGTACTTATAGAGGTATGTGAGCCAGTCGTTGATCCGTTCCTGTAGGCGACTAGCTGCAGTATATATTACTGGGTACTCTTTGCGACCCTGGGCTGGTGGGGTAAGCCTGCGTGGGAGAAGATGCAGTGAGCCGGCGATAACGGCGTGGGTAATGGTCTCTGCGATACCTGAGGCAATGCTGGCGTCCTCCACACTCGCGATTAGTTCGTCGAAACTCGTTTTGTCTTGCTGTGCCTGATGAAATTTAGCCAAGTACTCCGCAAGTCCTTTGTCCTCAGTGCTGCTCCGGATAGATTTAAAAGCCCTGGCCTCTATGTCTCGATCCAGGGAGTTGTTACTAGCAGGCTGCGGGGTACCCATAGCGGGGAGATAGAGACAGCGAGAGAGAGAGAGAGGGAGAGAGAGAGAGAGAGAGAGAGAGAGAGAGAGAGAGAGAGAGAGAGAGAGAGAGAGAGAGAGAGAGAGAGAGTTCTCAGGGGATATGTGGTAGTACTTCTGTATAGATGAGGAAACGGAGGATGAGTTGAAAGCGGGTAAGTGGAAGGTGGGACACTTAAAATGGCAGAGGAAGTTAGTAGGCGTTTGGAGAACTAGTTAATCAAAATTCAGTCTGCTAGAAGAAGGGGAATAACCATTGAATCGGCACCATTATATAAACTAGGACGAGGGATGCAAGCTTTACAAAGAACTCGTAGGGACAAAGCTGAGTCCTGGGCGCCTTTGAGCTGAAATACAACCTGATGAAAGGGTAATAAATTCTGGAGGATAAAGGCGCCCCTTCTGTGTGTGTGAACTATTACTATGGGCCAGGGACTATATGCCTGTTCATCCTTTTTGCTACTAGCATGTGAACAGCACACTGATAAAGTCCCGAATGATACTGTTCTCATTCACTCAATATATCAAGCCTTAGAGAGCATAGAACTATGTTCATGAAACGTAGGTAACAATCTATTACATAACGCAGTGAGGCTTATGAGGAGTCTATATCTCTAGTAAGATCTCCCTGAACTCTAAAAGCTAAAACTATCCACAGTGTACCTCACACGCACTTACTCATCACTTGATGCCTTCTTGAATACTGTCGCCCCTATTTATCCCAATACTTCGTCATTTCGAAACAGATATCTCCTCAGGCTTAGCACGTCACGGTTATACGTATCAGCAGACCCGGGAGGACGGATGAGACTAGTGCTTCAAGCAACTCAGCCAATATACACAGATCGAATCGAGGCTTAGTGTCCGTTAAATCCCGAGCATAGTACTTTAGCGCGTGGAGGTTAGGGCGTTAAAGTTTGTCCCGCCCCAGTCAGGAACAGACGCTTTACACCTAGCATATCGGTACCTTCGTCACAAACCGCTGGCGGCTGATTTGTTGATAACGTCTGGTATATTTGTTTACTTCTATCACGCAACGAAACTCTCTCAGTTAGGCAGGATGCCTAGGAGACCGAGATTAGAGACACGAATGATTATAGTTGGGTGGTGGAAGCCAGGTCTTACGAAGGACGCTAGGAAGGCTGTTGATATGAGGCTGTACGACAACCCAGCGCTTAAGCATGACAGCCACCCAGTCGTCACTGCCTGCATGACCAAGGGCGGGGAGCTGCGGCTCCAAGCTAGAGCGATGGGGTTCCGGGGTAAGCCACTACCAGAGCAGCGTGATCCAGACTTCAAGCTGCCACGCGGGGCTATTACAGCGACTGATAAAAACATCTTCTGGGCTGAGCCATTCTACTACTTCGCCCAGCTTAGGCGCGATAATGACAAGCCGGTGGTTCCAATGAGCACTCGACATCGCATTTCAATGATTTCGGAATACCTAGACCATAACGAAACATCTAAGGAGACGCTGCGTCATGATGGGGTATTTATCGAAAAGGACAAGGTGCCACCAAAACCAAGAGGACGGCCACCGAAGAAGCGGAAAGGGCGATTAACGCGGGGGACGCAAGGATAACTGCGTAATAACAATGATAATAATAAAGGAAACGTCTTTTTGTATAAGAGAGAGGTGCTTATAGATCCAGAGCTAGCACATGTGGCAATGCATATGACGGAGCGTAAGACCGTTTTAACCACTCATTTGAGAAACGGTCAACATTATTAAGGCGGGCAGCAGATAGTAATAAGTGAACAGGGAGTGCTACACATGCAAGCTGTCTAATAAAGGTCTATGGACGCCCTAGCTAGACCACGCCAGCGATAGCACCTCGGACCCTGGACTGAAACCGCCGCGGTGTTCCAATAACCTAAATTGAGAAAGTTAAATGCAACCCTGATAGCTTATGCTAGCTGACCTGGCTTCGCTGACTGCGCAGGGGCGGATTAATTACCACTGGTGAGGATTTGACGCTTTGGAGGCCGAGGTAACGAGATAACATACCCCACAGCTTCTCACCGCTAAAAGCCTAGTGCTCCTAACATCCTCTTACCTACCTCGTCCCTTAAGTAACTGTATACTGAATGTGTACGGCGGGTGGCCACATTATAGTGTGTGTGTGTGTGTGTGTGTGTGTGTATTATTTTACGCCGGTGCGTCCCTAAGTCTTAGGGCAAAGGGCGTCCAGTAGTTATATGTCTAGGACTATTAAAAACAAATCCAGTATAGGGATGCTGGGGTTGTTAGGTTAATTGGGTGTACAACCTAGCTTATACAAATGTTTATGTATATATGCGATGGGAAATCATTTTAATAGTACCCTCCTGCCGTCTTTCATAATCTTCTGCTGTATGTTTTAGGTACCTAGAAGACAACAGTGTAACGCTGAAAGGAATAGCTGCTACTCCCCCTCTATGCTAGTGATAAGGTAGGTAGGTATATCACCTTACTTAGGTAAGGTAAGGTAAGGTAGGTAAAACTATCAGTTAAAGTGGGTTATTGTGCTCCCCAGCCCTTGCCTTGCGGGCTAGGTAGCAGAGGGATCAGGCACTCAGCTACTGTGCCAAGTCCAAACGCACGCCGTCATCCTTCGATATAAACCTTCTAAAACGGGGGAATATCCGCCGCAGCTTCCCAGCGTTCGTTGCAATATCCGACAGTGGAATATCTATAGTATTACTCTGGTAGTCATATGTCTTACATGACTCTATCGTTAAGGTATGCAGTGACGACCTATCAGCACTCGGTGGTATAATGTCCCACGACGGGAGTGGGAATGGCACCCTGAAGCCTAGATGCAGCTCCTCTAGCGATGGGCTATTGGTTGGAAGTAGCAGCAGTAGTTTGTGGGCTTCTTAGGCGTTGTTGCAGTGGAGGCTCCATACGGGGAAATCGAAAGTAAGGGATTGCAGCCCCTTCATAGGCCTGACAGCGACGGCGATGTCGGCTACTGTGAATGTTGAACACCAAGAATACCCCGGATGTCTTCCGTAGTGGGCCAGCAGCTTCAGCCGCCTCAGATGGGGCATCTGCGGGAAGATGCCCATCATGCTCTTCCCCACTACGGCCGCATTAAACGACACAGCGAGCTTAGTCAACCGCGTCAGCTCCGGGAGATGCTGGAGGGCTCGGGGGCTCTCGACGGCGATCATCAGTTCTTCGAGCGCGGCGAAGGGCCGTCGCCTAGACGTTGTCGATGGCGGGTCCCGGGACGTGTGCGGGCGCAGTAGGCTGCCGACCATTTTGGGGATGAATACCTGCAGCCTGAGGAGGTTTGGGGCGCCGGACAGAGCGCTGAGGAGCGCGCCGCAAACGTCCCACGGGGGGAAGTCTCTGTAATAGCGGATGTTGGTGGGGTTCTCCCACATTTCGTGCGAGAACAGATGCGCTGATACAAGCTTGGGCCAGTAAGGCTGACGACGGTCGGGCAAGGGGGGCTGCTCCAGGCGACCGAAGCTACCTCTGTATACCTCTAGATGCTCAAGACTGTCCAGGCGAGACACCAGGGCGATGAGTGACCCCGGGGCCTCGTACCCATCTGCCCAGAGCCTCACGCGTAGCCTGGTCAGGTTCTCGGCCAATCCGGTGATATGCTGCGCAACGCTGACCATTGATGATACGACCTGGTGATATCCGAGATCAAGCGAGCGGAGTCTTGGAAAGGTGACAACAGTCTGTGTGACTAGTGCGTCCGCGCTGGAGGGTCGGACGGGCCACGCAAAAGCCCTGTTGGGCCGGCCAGGGTATTCAAAGGTCGAGAGCTGCGTGCATCGCCGACACCCGCAGGTCTCTGTGTCGAGGAAGGCCTCGATGCGGCTTGCGTAGGCTGCTCGTCTATCGGGATCAATAGCCGCGTGGGTGATGGCATCAATACATACCATCCTCCACACGAAAGGATACGCTAGGCTAAACCATTCCCGCCCGCATGTCAGGAAGGGGGCTAGGTGTCTTGGCGCCTCTTGTGCTGGTGCTGCGACGTGGTTCAAGATGGAGATGATGAGCTCTCTGGGGAGCGTCGCCATCCGACCTAGGTTGAGGCTCTGGCCGACGCCAGTCGGAGGGACACTGCCCATCGTGATGAGGGGTGGGGGGGAGAGGAGATACCTGCTGGTCAACCGCTGGACTATGACCAATTACGAAGCTCAAGGGCTGGTGTGTATTAAAGCAGTGGGTGATTTGGGTGACTTGCGTGGGACGTTCGATGTGACCTAGCCTGGAGCCTGGGAGGTAGGAAGAGCACTGTTTAAACATGAAGCTGCGGGCTGCTGAGCCATCCGTCTTTCCTCCTCGGCACGTCCATTTGTTGAGGCCGTCTCCCCGTTTAAGCTTTCAATTCATTGCCTCGTATTGGGGGGCTGCCCCATAATGGCGCACCTTGTTAACTAAATGACGTCTAAACCCTGACTGGCAGAGGGAAACCTCTACGGCCCAGCATGATAGCTACAGCATACGTATCGATAGATAGGATATATGCATATGTGGATGAAATTGATAAGTACCTGTTATATATGTATATATCCCCACTTACAGATACATTTATGTGTATGCTCACGTGTTTGTGTTTGTTTATATAGGCTACGAACTATTACAAGTGTGATTGTAACCTATACATCGCAGCCCGTATGTGTTCGTTCAACTCACACAACATAGGTAGCTAGTGCTTATGCTTCAGGCTTGGTATAACAATTGCTTATGTGGGCATGTATAATCTAACATGATCACGCTGTTAGAGACCCTGGGAGGAGGAATGGTACTCTGATGGTGAGGTTAAAGTGTAATGATGCAATCAGATCGCGGCGTCAATACAGTTGTTGCAAGTAGTAACGCAAAGCTAACCGAGAGCATCTCCATCTCTACCCCCACTGGGTCTAGGTCTCATACAGGCGTCGTTAGGCCTGTATTGCCTTAGCAGCGCTTTGCAGGCTTTTGGGGCATATACTTAGTATCTGCTGAGATGGACATTACTGGAACGTATCCCACAGCCACGATATCCCAACCTGCCACAGACTCGGCTTCTCTCTCCCTTGCCTATGGATCTGCAGGTCCTGCGGTTAGATTTAAACCAACCCCAACCCTACATATACGCTGGAGGTTGCGTCCGAGCGATAGCACACTTCCTTCCTACGTACCTTCAGTACAGGGCAAAGGTTCAACAGCGGATAAGCCGAGGTCGAATGCAACGCGTTACCTAGGATAGTACAGAGGAAATGCCATTTAGCTATTGGGTTAAGCAGAGGGCATATAAACAATTAGAAACGACTCAATCTGCATGTATTATTTTTTTCTACCGAACGCCTTGGGGTGCAATACAGTCTGGTGTGGGAAGCGAGGGACATTTGAAGCCGGGGTCCACCTCTGAACATCATAACGTCTCCTGCTTGACAAAATCGAGATCCTCGTCATCATCCCTGGCAGCCTTTAATTTAGAGGTCTTGCGGGCGATTTACGTATACTTACTGCTTGAGACCTATGTTGTTTTTGGTGGGGGCAGCGGTGGGGGTTCAGGGTGTAGTTGACTTTTGCAGGGACTGAGTAAATAGTTGTGGCATTGCTAGTATTACCTCCTCTTTCTAAGCTACTATAAGGTAGGAAGATGAGATCCTATAACCCCTCCTCACTCCTTAAGTGAGGACATCGCAGCATCCACGCCGCCGAGAATCTCCGTCAGCCTCGCCTTAGGTGCAACCTCACCATCCCTTACCCGCTTTCCCTCGATTGCTGCAACGAAGATAGACGCCAGGTCACGTTCGATCTTTGTGCGCATGCCTTGCGAGTAGTTTGAGAGCATCTTTTTCACCTTGCTCTCCATATCGTCCAGCTGCCTGTACACCGCCATCTTCGAAGCCTGGTACATCTCATACCCTTCTGTCTCGAGATGGACGACCATCGCCCCACGCATCTTCGCAGTGCATCCTGTCCCTGCGGAAAAGTGTTAGCCATCTGTTGTCCTGTTCAGCCTTAGACACCTGCGGCCCCTCGGCTTTGCATTTACCATACCTCTGATATCAGCACACTCTTCGTAGACCGGCGCCATGGATGCCGCAATGGGATCGATGAAGGCCCGGTTTGCGTCCCGTTGCGCGCTGTCGATGACTCTCTTGAGCTCCATTGAGAAGTACGAAGCTGACTGGCACTTGGTCGCGATACTCTCTGAGAACAGGTGCAGTGCGCCGGCCAGGTTCGCGTTGTCGTCGTACTTGGCCTCGATGCGGGCTTCGAACTCCTTCAAGCGCCCCCTGCAGTTCAGACTGAACTCCTCAACAGCGAGGGGGATGGCCCTGGAGAAGACGGACTTCCAGCCGCCTGACACCCCAGCCTTCAGAGGCCGGGCCAGCTCCTCCTGCAGGTCGATGGCGGCGCTGGCGCCCTTTGCGGGCCTGATGCCGTGCGTCTTACACAGCACCCTGATTGTTGCGCACGCGTACCCACCATCCCGAACCTTGGAAAACCACCGCCGAACTGTGGCGACGCCCTTTCCGCTCATCCTCTTCATGAGACTGTCAGCCCTATCCCGGATGCTTTCCTGCACGGCCTGTTTGATAGCATCATGGCACTTCATGCTTTCCTCTTCTATGACCTGTTGGTTCCCCGCGTCAGTAAAAAAAAAAAAAAAAAAAAAAAAAAAAACACAGCACCCTCCCTGTTGGAGTCATGAGACCCCAGCCGTGCTCCTCTATGCTCGGGCTATTAGTACTCACCCCCGCTAGCTGTGTCAGCTCCACTTCAAGGTACCTATTGACCGAAACGGTGTCCAGTCCGGCCTGGACCATGTCGTGTCCCGTGATCCAGAAGCTGACGTTGTATAGGAGGCCGGACATCTTCCCTAGCAGCTGTCGGGCCCTCGCTGCCCGCGTCATCTCGGTCATGCGCCTTCCGTGGGCCTGAAGGGCCGGTATTCCGGTGTCGTCGGGGCCTCTGTACCCCGCGGTGTTGAAACCCTCACCGGCTAACTGTCCCCGCAAACATTGATAAGCGCGGCTACTGACGCAGAACACGCTCATGTTCTGTGCGATGTTGTCGTACTCCTTGAGCCCCTCGTCAGGGTCGAACCCGTCCTCATCCCTCTCGATTGCGTTAGCTTCTTCTATCCTGTAAGATGGTTAGCTGTTTTTCGTTGTAATAAGAAACACCCCCCTTTTCCTTCCCGCGCGCACGCTTGGGGCCTTACTCTCTTATTCCTTCTGCGAAGTCGAGCCTGATCCGGGCCGCTGAGACCGAGTTCCGCTGCCGGATGCAGAGCCCTTTGACGCCGTTAAAGGCGGCTTCCTGCGCTGCTTCGGCCTTTTGCTGATCCGCCTGGCGCTTGTCGATATCCTGGTAAAGTTGGTAGACGGCCCTTCGCGTCTCCTTAACCTCTCTCCGCAGTCGCTCGACCTCTTTCCCCTTAACGGCTACGTCTGCTTCGGGCGCGAGCGCGGCCGTTGCCCCGTCGGCCTGCCGCCCGCCACCGACGTCGCCCCGTCGTCTCTTGGATCCTGTAGGACTGTCTCCCGGGTGATCGTTCTGGACCACACCCTCCTTCTCATCCAGTTCCTCCTGTTTCGTTGCCAGCACGTCCATCAGCCGGTACTTCTCCATGACCAACCGCTCTGCGGCCGTCTTGTGGGAGGCGGCCTGCAGTTTCGCCGAATCTATCGCTGCCATGTCCTCCCCCACCACCCTCGAGAGGCCCAGGTTCTTGACGGCCTCCTGCACGACGATCTCGTCCGTCTTGGAGCAGACGAAGGAAACGGCCGAGTACGACACGTCGAACATCATCTGGCGCCGGAACGACTCGCCCAGCATGTCTTTGGCCGACTTGTCATCCACCGCCCGGGGGATCGGCGCGACCACCCAGAGGCTTGTGCATGCCTTGATATAGCTGGTCGCCACGGCCGCTCTGGCGGCATTAGAATCCTGTAGCCCCGGCTGTGCGCAACGAGGGAAGAGAAGACGACGTTAGCCTCTGGCCACCGCGGAAACCAACCTTATTAAACAGGCCACCACCACCCCTTGCCCCCATAAACCCCTACCACTTACCAGGTCAACAATGACAGCCCCTGTGGCCAGCACCGGGGCCCGCATGAACACTCTCACCACCTTCAGGAGCGGCCAGTAGTCTATGCTGCTGCCGTCCTCCCGCCCCTCTCGCCCGCTCTCCACGTAGGTCCGCAGCTTATCAGAGAGCTCGTCCGACGTAGGCTCCTTCAGCTTGATGGTCGTCCCTAGCAGCGCTTGTACCGCGTGATCTCCGAAGAGGGTTTCCTTGGAGACTTCGCCAAAGTCACGCGCCGAGTGGTGCGGGTACACCGCTGCGAGCTTCGCGTAGGCCGCGCCGGCGTACGTATCTGGGTTCATGTACTCCGATGATCCGGACGACCTGCTGTCAGCAACGTCCTGGAGCAGCTTCGTGACCTCGCCATACCAGTCCTCGGGGCTGATGAACTCGACCTCTGCCCGGAATGCCATGTCCTCGTAGTTGTAGGAGACCTCCGTCACGCATCCTGTGCAGGCGCGGGCGCAGCTCGTTGGGAGTAAACTATAGACGTTAGGGGTATGCCATGTCAGCCAAAGCACCAGCCAACCGTTCTTTAGGGTTAGTAGGTAATAACAGGCGATAAACATACCTTTCCACATCAAGCAGGGCGTTCGTTAACGAGCTCTTCCCTGCGCCGGTGGCGCCTACGACCCCAATAATCGTCCTTGTCGGGCGTGCGAGGTGGTGGACTTCCCTGATCGACTCGGCCCATCGGGATGGGTCGTCCCTGTCCGCCGTTGACGTTTCCTTGAGACCCGCCATCACCTTAACAGGCCCTTCGCAGGCAGCGATAATGCCTAGTCCGGCCTTGACGGCCTTCTCCAGTATCGATATATCGTTTTCCTTCATGTAGTGTCGGAATTTCGAGAAGTTGAATGCTGCCCGAGGGGTGCTAGCGATAGCTGTTCCCTGTGACTGCTGCTCGGCCATGCCGTCGGTGGCACCTTCCTTCCTGGTCCCAATTGCTTCCCGGTCGCTCCTTCCGTCCCACAGTCTGATGTGCTGCTCTGTTCCCGCGTGGAAATCTCTACCTCTACTGCTGTGTACGGGAGAGGTCTCCCGTGGCGCTGACATGTTGATCTTGAGTGTGGCTCTTGAGTGTTAGTATGTGAGATGTTGGGGTGATGAGTGGAGTCTGCTCCTTTTGTTACTGGTCTAGACGCTTGTTAGCCCTTTTCTTAATTTAACCTGGCTGAGTTGGCAGGTGGGTGCTACTATATCTGAAAGATGGTGCTGCCCGTTGGAAGACTTGGGTTTGTGGTGTTCAATGGAGGGGTGCTGCTAAAATAGGGAAGAGATGACGTCTACCTCTGCGTTTATATATAGAGGTAGTGAGGGAGAGACTCTAGTTACCCACCTGAGCGAGATAATAGAAGGTAAAGGAAAGAGTTGGGAAGGAAGACGGCAGGAGGCAGCCACTAAGGACGTAGCAGGTAACGTTTGGATTAATTGTCTTGTAGATTCCTGCTGAATATAGCGGTGGGGCGCTCGATCCTTACGTCAGCGATAGGTATTAATTTTTATCAGCTCACCCTGGGATGAATATTTATTTTCTTTTCCGGTGTCATCTTATCCTAGGTCCCGCTATAGGGTCTTTGTGCTAAAGGCGTTAAGAGGACGTTCCTGCTGCTTCACTTAGGCGGGTGTGGGGAGAGCAGACGAACGGCGTCTCGAGCACGACGGGATCGGGTTAAAAGGCAAGAGCAAGTTTTACGGGCCGCTTAGTAGTAATGGCCGGTTCGAGACTTAAGAGACGGCCTCTTTATTACTATTGCTTACTACTCCCTATGCCTTAGGTACATTAGGTAGATCGAATCTAATTAATTAGGTAGATAGAAATACTAATGCCACTACCTAGTGCGATCACAACAAACCCCATCTAGGCCCGGCTAGCAGGACAAGACCTACTCATTACCTGTATCTCCAGGTGAGAGATCACTTGATTTACAAAAGGAGCTCCAGTCTTTCACTGTTCCTATACTAATCGATTGACCATTAGCCCTACATCTGAGGTCTGCGAAGCAGCAGAGCCGGTTACCCCCCCCCCCCGGTAGTCTATATATTAGCGTGGATTCCACCGCGGTGACAAACACGTTCGAAGCGGATTCGCTCACCACTCCCCTTACGCACCTACAAATGTTCAGCATCCTCTTCATCACCCCGTTCACTACCCGAGTTATAGCGTTATATTATCTGATGCCCACGCCCCCACCCAGACGCTCCAGCAAATTAAACTCGGGAAGGGCCGCGCATCATCTCATAGCACCTTCCCCCAAATGGTTCCTACCCGCAACCAAACCAAATCACGACCACGGGGCCTTATACCGATTCCGTCAAGCGCAACAGCTGTGTATCGCAACTGCCGTTCAGCATCGGTAGATTCGGTAGTAATACGTATCAGGCTCTGGGAAAGGGCCCTCGGTCCGCCTGCTCTATTAGATGCTAGAACCGCTAGGATTAGCTTCAATAATTAGGGAGAGATCTAGAGCAGATACCACAGAATCAGAAGCAAGACCTCCAAATGTATACCAAGCTAGGTAAGGTAGAGCATAGAGGTGGGTGGGGAGCACGGGCCATAACAGTTCTCGCAAAACGTTGTGGCCCGTGCAGGCATAGATACGTACCTAGGTGCCTAGGTATGTACGTACTTACATACCTGCCTTAAGGTAAGTAATGAAAAGGGGGGTGGTTATGTGTAGGAACAAAGTGCAGGGCGCGGCAAAAGGACAGCTGCAGGATGTTGATTTGATGTTGATTTCTAAGAAGAACGCTGCTAATCCGCATGAGTACGCGCGTGGGCGTTGGATACATACGCGCACTGCTTACGTACGTGTGGTTTCTAGGTAGGCGCCTAGCATCCTGCCTATATAAAGCCGCCTCTACAGCCTTATGAAGGATATTGCGGAGTTTGGCCCATCACATATAACTAGGTCCGATGTAACCAGGCCCCCCACTGACTGAGGCCGTGGACCTGTAGTCCTAAGTGAAGGGAAGCCTCTAGACAGTACCTCAGCGCAACATTATTCATAACATACAAGGTGGGATAGGCTGTGTAGCGAGGGACCAGCAGGGTTTGAGGAGAGGATGTCTTAAGAAGCTCAGAGTCCACCTTTATCTCCTGAGGCTAACGTCTAGTACTGAGTGAGCATGTCTAGGGTAGTTGACGATACTGTTGATGTACGTGAAAGATGATAGGAAAGAAAAAGGGGAGAAAAAAAGGTAAAGAAAAAAAAAAAAAAAAGGAAAAAGAAAAGAAAGGAAAAGAAAAAAAAAGTCTTTTAGATTAAAGGGCGATTAATATAGGTCTAGCGGGCTAGACATATCAGACCACTAGTTGCAATGGCAGGAGATTGCCTAAGGTAGAGAGCTATAACTCATGTTCTTCAGACAGGATCAGGTGTGCTAGCGATTAAATAAGTACCTAACTCCTTTTCTATCCGTCCGATCATTTACTTTCGGATATCCATCCCAAGACAGACACCTTCTCCCACCCTCCCTACCGATGTGCCCTCCCTTCTAGCCTACGTAGGACTATCCTTACGACGTGGTGTCAGAACCGAACCACTGGAGCCAGGTAGACAGGGCCTGAGGTGGCGGCTCAATTACCGGAAGTGAACGCACGTCCTCATCGCAGTCAAGGACGAAGATGACGTTGTATCCAGACTGCCGGGTTGGTATGGTTAGGAACTCTAGGCTAAAGCAAACGAAAGGAAGGGGGAGGGGATATCCTAGACTGGGGGACTCACAGATCTCTGCGTCTCATCAAATGAGGCACGACAGTAGTCCTGGACTGTGGAATATCCAGTGTTACTGCTGGTTATAATGTCGAGAAAGGGTTTGTGGACACGTCTAGTAACAGCGATAGAGCTGTCTTGGGTAGACTGAGGGCTATCCTGGATAGGGTGGGCGTTATCCTGGACAGCCTCAGCGTTGTCCTGGATAAAGAGGTGGAAATTGACCTCATGGGCTTCGCGCTGGTATTTGTATGGGTTCTTGGATTCCAAGGGATCACAGTCGGCGTCAATGACGTAGTCCTGCCAGTCTTTCTGAATTGGGACGATGAGTGGGAAGTAGACCTGGGGCAACCTATTGGCATCACGAAACCCCTCGCAAGAAATGACGTATTCCGGGGTGACCTTCCCAGACTGATAGAATAGGTTGTGACCTTGTGGGATGCTGTTATCGCTTGGCATCATGAGCTCGTCCTCGGGGACGCGGCTGCCTGTGGACATGAGGGTATTTGTTTGGGTCTTTGGCTTAGGCTTCGGCTTGCTGGCAGCGGCGAGGCTGTGTGGCTCGTAGGCGGCATGTTTTTCCTCTTCTTTGCGATCTTCTTCATCACCCTTCTTGCGCGCCTCGTCCTTCACAATATCGATGAGGTCATCAGCCCACCCAAGGATGACGTCGTTGGGCAGGCGTACGATGGAGCACAGCTCGGTCTTGCTGTTGGGGTTGTTCTTGGCCCATAGTCTGTAGCGGTCGCCACTGCTAAGGGGTTCCTTGTTGGACCGGCTTGGGGAGGGATGGCCTGGAGCCATTGTGATTGAGTGTTTGTGTGTTGGTGGGGCTGCTGCTGATGGCGGAAGGGAGAGGCGGCTAGCTGCCGGGTTATAGCCTGAGAATTCCTTGGCCTTGGGGTCAGTTGGACTTTACCTACGTTGGCTATGCCTGTGGTATTAGGGGATAGTTATAGATATAGAAGATTCAGGCACTCACACAAGGAGAGGCCGATAGGTCCATGTTATCAGTAGGGCTATGCAGTGTTCTTTGAGAAACAAACAAAAGAACAAAAACAAAGATAAAAAGGGGAGTGGGGGTGGCGGATATGGAGGAGAAAGAGATAGGGTGTGTGTGTGTGTGTAGGTATGCGCGCGCGCTTTGAAAAGGGAAGGAATCAATTATCAGCGCTGGAAGAGTGGGCCATCAGCTAGTCTTCTGAGGCAAGAGATATCAAAGACGAAGGCACCATTAGTACATAGATAGGGCCTCATCAGCGCGCGGGTATCCTCAAGGGTGGCCTCGATACAACCTACAGACGGGCTGAAGGATGTTGCTACTATGGTGCCCCCTTGGCGTCTCCACTATCCCATTCATCTTCAAGGGTAGAGCGGTGGAAGAAGCGGCGCGTTTTCAGGATTTTTTCCAGGACGGGCTACAACGAGGGAAGGGGTAACAAAGGAGCAACGTGGTCATGCGCAAAAAGCCCCCCCCCCTGCATAGGTAACACGGAACGTAGGTCAGGGAGGGGGTTAGGTTCCTTGGTATTATTCATAATTTAAATGGTTCAACTCCTGACCCTGTAGGCCCGTGTAACATGCCTTTGTTGAAAGCATAGAAGTGGACAGGGAAGTTGTTTGGGGTCCGGCTTCCTTTCAGGGAAGAACAATGCGATGCCCCTGTTAGGTACCCGGGAAAGGCCAAGGCGCCAGTAGCATTCAACAAACGTATTCAAGTTTGCTTGTCCTGATGACCAATATATGTGAAATTTGTTTGCTTCTCCCCTTTCATGCAACAGCTGCACATTTTACCTTCATCCCCTTTTCCTATTCTTTCTTGCTTCTGCTATAATAATGGGGGACAAAAGCAAAGGAGGGTGGGATGAAATGGAATGGACAACAGCGCAAAACGTGGATCATTCTTGGCCTTCTGACTTCTCTTTCGTAGTTTGCCGCCTGGAGGCCCACGCTTTTGCCTGCTGTATGACTCTGACGGGTAAATGTGTTGAGGGTCACAGCGTAACCTACCTTATATGGCTAACCCCATGGCGTATGTGGGCCTCCTCCTCCTCATGCCACGCATCAGGCCCTCGGAAGACCCTGAGAACCAAGCTCTCCGTCGAGCCAAGCAGAGATTCCAAATGGATGGCTGAGAACCTGAAGGATGAGAATAACGCGAGGGAGATCAACAGGATATCCAACAAGAAGCATGGTGAATGGCTCCAAGAGCTGGTTGCCATCGTTACCCTCATCCAAGTATGTAATGGTCAAGGAGACTAGCCTGCTTTGGGATAGAGGAGAAGAAGAGTCCTCATGTTTCATTTGGCTATACAAAACTTCACAAGGAATATTTTCCACGAAATAAGCGGGAAATATTACTTTGTAATCTACACACTCAACTAAGTACACACACACACACATACACACATATACATATACACATATACATATCTACACACATACCACTATACCTCTTAAAAGCCAAGTAAATCCCCTTGTATAAGCTCTGAAGCCTAGTATATATAAGATCTATTAGGCTAACCGTAGTAGGTCCGGAATGCTGTTATGTCCTATCCACCCTCCAATCTGATTCCTGTGGGTATATATAGACCCCTAGAATGCGGCGTTATAATGATCATAACACTCTCGAAAGATTAGTGAGTTGGAGTGAGAAGGGAAGGATGATCTGCACCTCCTCCTCGACCTTCTCAAGCAGACCATCAATACCCATCTTACGCATGTCGCTTGCGGCCAGTGCCTCCTCCTTTTCCTCCCAATCCTTCGCGAGCAGGCCGAAACGATGTTCAAGATGGGGCGCGGGTCGCCCCAAACAGTCAAGCTGGCCCTTCTCCGACGTACTAATGTACGACTCCCACAGGTATCGTAGGTTTAGGGTAGGGCTTGGGACTTCAGCCTAATGCTTTGTTAGGAATTCACTGAGGAGAGATGGGGGGGAAGAAAAGGGGAGTTGCTAGGGCAGGTGCAGAGACTCACCTCCAAAACAAGGAGTGCATGTTGCGTCTCAGCAAGCAAGTATGTAACCAGACCTGAGAGTACTGGGTTGATAGTGATAGTGCTCTTCCCTGGAAAGAAGATAGTAGGATCAACCCACTGACGTAGCAGACTGTGCGTCTCCTTCAGCGACCGAACGTTAGGCGAGTCGCCTGGCCTGTGCTGCTGCTCGCGGAGCGAGTACCTTGCGACATTCATCTCCCAGTACGCCATTGGGATCACCAGGTCGATCTTATGGATATCCAAGATCGTGGAGCATGCAAAGATAAACGTCATGAGCTGCATTGAATCCTCGGGTTCACGGCTGAGGTGTACCGTAAGTAGGTCGAGGAACCGCTGCAGGTGGGGTTGACGGGGGATTTGTCCTGACACCCTACGTAGCCAGAGGAGAATTTTGAACTCGGGGATGAGGCGTTGGAGGTCAGGGTGTAGCCGGACCCCAAGTGGCCTTTCGTCAGAACAGCCACGTGTATCTAACAACATCCGGCTCACATCTCTCATGACCCAGGCCTGCAGCTCCGGGCTTGGCTGGAAACCTGACGTGTTGTAGCGGTCCATCATGTCGTTGACCTGACGGACAGTCCTGCCGAGCCGTCCGTTCATCTCATTAAGGGCGAGATAGAGATACAGCGAGCCTATCTTCGCCCCATGGGTCGGCGGAGCTCCTAAAGATGTGGCTGCTCCGTCGAATGCCTCGACGGCTTCCCAGGCACTGTGGGTCAGGACCGCCGCTGCTTGGAGAGACACCTCCCTTGCGCGGTACCCCTCCCACACTCGCTTGATGTTTTGTCGGATATCATCCATATCGCTGAACAGGAGGTAGACGCCGAGGGGAACGCTGTGGAAGGCGCCACTGTCGCGTTTCGGCTGTTGCTGCATAGACTGTGGCGGCGCCGATGGGGATGTGGCGGCCTCTGCCGTACGCCCCTGTGCGTTTTCGAAGTATCTGAGGATGAGTCTGAAGGTTTTGGCGTCGAGTGAGGGATGAGGCTCGTCCTCCCTCTTCGGCACGGGCGGCTTATGGTGTCCACGTTGATGGGCGACCCAAGCCTCAAAACGTTCGTTGACGGCAAGGCAATGCCGGGCTGACATGGCGACCTCCGACGGCATCAGAACCCCCGCGGTGGCGCAGTGGCGACCCACGAGTTCGGCGAAGAGGGGTGAATCTATAGCCTGGGGCGCCTTTGATGAGATGTTTGGGTCGTTCAAACGACTGCCGGCATCAGCAATCCACCCTACCACAGTCTTGGCGTGATGGCGATATTCCGCCCATGAGTCGCGAACCGACATTTTCTCCATTTTAGAAAAACAGAGGGAGAGAGGGAGAGAGGGAGAGAGGGAGAGAGGGAGAGAGGGAGAGAGGGGGGGAGGGGGGGAGGCGCTGTTAGGGAGGTGCTGTTTTATGATTGGTTTTGTTAAGGGAGAAATGGAATGGCGCTCCAGGATCTTATTTAGTTATGCTTCTCCAAGGCTGGAAGGTAGGCCTGCAGTTGCTCCTACCTCGCCTGGCCCCAACGCACGTGTTCTGTATGCTGGGCCTCTTCTGCAACTACTCACTTATGATATAGCTGTCCCTAGAGATGCTGCGAGAAGGGACGAACTAGGTGCAGGGGCTGTCGTGTGAAAGACGCGGGTTGTAGGTGGATTCTTGTGCGTTGTGGTGGATGAGATGACCCTTGACTTTGCCTGCGCGGTAAGAGGAGATGCTGGTTTGTAGGATTAGGTAATCTTTCTTCCCTTCTCATTTTTCTTCTTTGCAGCTGGTATTAGGTAAGGTAAGGCCTATGCACGTAGTTTTCGCTATGTTCACCGCCTCGGGCGTTTGTTCTCACGGGGCAAGGTCAGTAAGGTTGGACCGGGTAGCGGGGATGCCCCGGGAGTCGGGTCAGGCCCTATCCCAGTGCCTGTTTTTATTAATAACGAGGCAGGTGCTACCACTCCTAGGGTAGACTCATCAGCTTGGCTGCCTGTGCAGCCCGCCGGGCTGATCCCCAGATGTCGGTCTCATAATCCACCACTATTCTGCCGTGGACTCCAGTCTATTATTTCCCGCTCATACTTTTTCTATGCTCGGTCCTGTTCGACGTCGTCAAAGTAGGCGCAAATGCCAGGATCAGCAGCAAACGCGTCCACGTCGTCTAGCGATAGGGTTCGGCAAGGCAGGCAGGCAGGCAGCCTCCGCGCTGTGGCCACTGAGGTTGGCCTCTAGGGCCTCGAGGCAGGACCTGGCTGTAGCTATCTGGTCCCTAGGGCTCTGCACATTGAAGGGAGTCGTCTTGCTGATCGCCGCAAGCCTGGCCCTGCGGTTTGGTATCGATCTTGGTGTCTTGGGGCGTGCGTCGGGTAAAGCCCTCCCGCATGAGACCCCATGGATCGGGCAGGATGGAACACATCGTGAAGGAACCTAGGTGATTTGGTTGGGGAGGAATGGGCTCGAGGCTCCGCGCGAGCGGCGTCTTAAGTGCGTGGCCAAGACAAGCTTTTCCATGGCTGAAGACCTTGTGAAGTCATCTCTGGTACGTGTCTCGCTCGTGAGTCACGCGGGCGAGGCAGTCGACCTTGCTGGCAACAAAGCTATCGTCAACGTGGCTGACAGCCACAATGGTATGGCGAGTTGGGGTCGGCGCGGGCAGTTATTCCGGACCCTTGGGTTTGTATACTGCGAACCTGCTACTGGACTGGGCACCAACCGAGGTGCTTTTACTGCTTGTCCCCCTACGTTGAAAGCCCCATACTGGGTGGGCTCGAAACTTCCGCAACATGCTCGGTCCTGTTCATCCTATACTCGAACATTCATTCATCTAGTAATAAAAGCAGTTTAACTAGAGGCCTAACAGGGGTGAGAATTGCTAGAGCGACGAGTGTACTTGGTCACCTAACGCTGGCCACCCTTTACTTGCTTAAAGTAAGGTCATATGTACGACATTGTGGTAGACCGTATTGCTTCTCTGTATAGGTAAGTATGTAACAACATCACCGAGTAACTCAACTAGTAGGATCAAATGCGTATAATAAGGGCATTACGTATAATAAGGGGCGGAGATTGCTTTGTAGCCCCCACCTGTCCTCACATCCACGTCTCTTCACAGCCAGCGTGAATCACTAACTTATTTCAGACTTATTTCGGTTCTATCTGAAGTCAGGCTCTAGGTTATAGCCTAGGTAGGTTTGGCTTGGTAACCGGATTGCTGGTAGAATCCTCCACGGGCCAGCTTTTATAAGCAATGTTTTTGTGTTAATCTAACCCCTTTTCCCCACACCAAACATGGTGTTGTTTGCTTAGAAGGCAGTGTAAGAAATCAGAGACTTGTTGATATGCCTATAGGACCTAAGACTGTTGGTCACAGGGCTTTGTGTTCTTCTGGCCAAGGTACCTTAGCACCGACTGATTATGTCTTATTACGAGCCGTGCGAAGCCCCTTGCTAAGGGTTTGAAGGCAAAGGCTCTGGAAACTCAAGTAGCAAATGGCTAAACTTCGCCTTAACGCCCTCGACGCCGCCCGCGCGAATACACGATGCAGTACTGCTTAGGATTGGTTATAGAAGCCTACATAACACAGCTTACCTTCTAGTACTAGATAGACTTATAGCCACCGAGTATCCTCTGAGGACAACACGCTTCTACTACACTAAGCTTTGAAGAGTGTTATAAGATATAGATAAATAGTATACTAGTAGATAGTTAGGTAAGCAGTACGTAGATAACTATTAATAAGGGATATAATTATTCTCGTAGTAGCGCCACAGCACGGCTTCGTTCCAGGACAACAAGGTGCGTAGCTATAGGAGGGACGTGTGGACACTGAATGCATTCCCAGGGCTTGATATGACGACCTATAAAGCCATATATACTTATATGTCAGTACTTACGCATGCTCGCATGATGTTTAAGCACGCCACAGGCTCTATCTACGCGTCTTAGGTCTACCGTTGAGGGGGGCTTAGGGCGCGGGATAACGCGAAAGAGGGATAATGAGAAAAATAACCCTAAAAAGGAAAAAGAAAAAGAAAAAGATTAATTGGAGGTATTGCCGTGGCTTGACCCTGCTAGAACATCTAAGCTTCCTGCATACGAGATTTCAGATATCTTACATTGAGCTGCCGTCCGCGATCTCACATCGACATGAGGTGTGGCTCGCTTGACTCAGGCGGCAGTACCTAGGTAACTTCAATACACCAAGGGTTTGCCTCAAACAGTACGCATTACTTCTGAAACCTCCCACAACGAGCCTTTCGAAAACTCAGGCCAAAGTTCGAACATGACCGGGTCGCTGGTCTTTGCTATGGGCAACGATCCTGTGGTCGACGACTTCGACCCTACTCCAGCGAAACTATTTGGACTGCTACAGGTATCAGAGCACGAATTTGAAAGAGTGGATAATGGTGGTGCTGATAAGATTGTTGCGATCGTTGCCGGCATGACGCTACATCACATCATGAGGTTCGTTAAAAGAGGGGATATTACAGAGCGATTTGGACCGCATATGATCGGGTGTATTAAGTTTTACCCCTCAGCGGAAACAACGGAGGCGATGTCCGACGATCCGACCATTGGTAGCATCAGCTCTGACGACTTAATCACCACTAACCTGAGAGAGTGGTGTGATGGGGCTAGTGGAACCGATGGAGCTGTAAGTGCGAAGAGAGATCGGAAGCCAATACATCATCGGCTAACTGGCATTGTTCAAGGATAGGCCGGCACTCACAACTGTGTTTGCTGATATCAGCGAGGTGAAGAAGCCAGAGGTTTGGGGGGCTGAGGCAGCTGAGCTTTTCGGCCGCAAATCGGGGGGCCTGCTGGGAATGTTACCTCCTGGCGAAGACGAGTACTCGGAAACCGAAGACGATAGCGAGAGTGACACGGAGCCGCAGATCAACACTGACGACGCCGTGGATCAACATGCGCCGGACGTAACTCTACAAACAGCTGGGGTCAAGTCAAGCTATACAGGTCACTCTGTTTCTACATATTGCCCCGTCAGAGTTATAGAGCAGTCACAAAGGTACGCCTCCGAGCGGCAAACTACGAAAGAACAGTTAGAAGGGAGGAAGGAAATAGCTAGGGTGGAGAACGTCCCTGAAAGGGAAGATGAATATGTGTCTGATATGTCACAAGGGGCTAAGGAGGATTACATGGAAACTATGTTACGGGTAGTGGCCGAGGTAGAGGAGAGTTTTCTTGAGGGACCCTAAGGTTGAGACAACCAAAGGGTGCTTGCTAGTGGGGGGAAGGAGGGGCGTTAGGTAGGGCAGAAGAGAATACCTCTTCGTTTACCGCCGCTACCTCTGGCCATTCTCTTTATATAGGAGCTTAGCCCTCCTCTATAAATTTCAATATTCCTATCTCCCCACCAGCTAACCAAGAAGCACATGAATAACAGGTCCCTATAATATAGCACTATGGTAGTTGGGGTGGCTGATGCAGCGGGAGGGAGCTTAGTAAGCCAGGGCATACTAGCAATAGCAGTACCGTAGTTAAGGTACCGTAGCACAACCGTCGTGGAGGGCTAACGTTACCTAGGAAGACAGGGTTGCGCGACGGTTGTTCCTGGGCTAACGTTAGCATCCGCGCAACGATAGTGACGTAAGCAAGTTCTTATTGGCAGGGCAAAAGCTCGGCCCCATATTCATGGTTGGGCAACAGGCGCTGGATTTTCTTGAAGTTATCGCCAAAATTCACCACATAACGGCATCACTTTTTGGAGTTCGAACCCTGATCCTCTAGATTATAAGTGTCAAATAGAAGGCACTTGACTACGGAGCTATGTGCTCAATTGATTACGGGGAAAGTCGTACTAATCTACAGTATCAATTGCCCTGAGGCCAGCGGGAAGGTAGCGGGGCCGTGGTGGGGCGGCTGATGCGGCCAATCAGCGGCGTTACATTCGGCTGCTAACGTTAGGATTCCCGCTACCGATGTATAACAGTAGCACTACGGTAACTAGCTTCTAGCGATTCCCGCTCTGGAGAGCGATAATGCTGACGTAATAAGACATCTATCTGATCGTGATTCCTCCTCTAAGACGAGGAATACGCATGTCTATCGATATATGTACCTATATATGTACCTATCCCATCAAGTGCTAGATGACGCTAGTACTTAGATGTGCGGGGTACAGCTAAATAGATGTTGTTCCTATTGATCGACACTATTTCTCGACAAATTCAGAAATTCAATGGTCGATTTTATGCAGCTGAACGGCTAAGCAGAGAGATAAGTGTTGGGGAAGTTTTTATAGCTCAACCTATAAGAGGGTCCACAGTCGATAAAATACAATGAGGTGACTTTGGCCTTTGCTTCGTCCGGGGCAGTAGGAGGATCGTAGTGTACGTACCTACCCAAAGGGGGGGGGGGGGGGGGGGGGGGGGGGCAATAGGCAGAGAACTAGTTCTAGGAATTATATTATATTATATATCCACCCGCTTATAACGGAAATTACTACGTTTCTAGCATTACACGCATCACTATAACTCTACAACCCTTCATTACAAGTACGCAGGTAGATAACATCCTCTTCACAAAGGATATCATCCTCCCCCTCATCCTCATCATAGTCTGGGGCACTGTCCATGAGAGGAAAGTAGAAGGGGCTCATCTCTGCAGTGTCTCCAAGATAGTGCGCCGTTACCCGCTGTATGTTCCACCGAAGCTTGGTTATGGCGGCTGGGTCGTGTCCACTGGCGAGCTTAGAAAGGCTGGTGCAGAAGTTGAAGACGACGGTAGAGGCCCTCAGCTGACGCTGTGTATACTGCGCTATATCGGGAGCCTGCCATTGCGGGCGGAGCAGTCCACCATCAGCATCTGTTATACGTCGCACGAGACGCAGAAGACCAGCCCATGCCGCGTATTGAAATCGCCTATTATACGTGGCATCATTGACACGCACTACGTCTTGCTCAACGGGTGGCACAGCGCCAGGTGCGTTGAACTCTGCGAGATTATACCGGGCGAAGTCTAGTACGAGTGTCTGTAGCCGGACGGCGGCGATCGCCGGGTACAGCTCACGGCCCTGGGCAATCTTGAGCTTATCCAGCGCTTGTGATAAATACTTTCGGATGAGAGGCTTGTTCTTGCTATCAGCGCAGGCCTCGCTAATAGCTATAGCGCTATCTTGGTCGATCCAGGCAACGACATGATACAGCAGGCAGATGGCAGTGCGTATGTCCACCTTGCTGCATTGAAGAATGCGACTCAAGTCTGGGATACGGAGCTTTGGCGAGTGGGAGATGTGGTCGCAGAGGGAGCTGTACGCCTCGTCGCTGAGTGTTGTTAGAAGTCGCTCAGCACGCCTGTCGCGTGGGGCTTCTCTACTTGGGGTATAGAAAAGACGTTTAACGTCGTTTGTCGACCAACAGTTGGGGCGTAGGCTTGCTGATAAACGCTTCCAGTCGAGTGCAGTGATATGAACCCTCTCGTCGACGGGAAGTATAGCAAGGGTGCCGAGCACCTCGTCAAGCGCGCCAAGCCAGTACTCAACAATACCAAGGGTGGCGATCCACTCAAAGTGAGAAATGTTAAACGTCTCGAGACCGACCCTTGCGTAGCACCAACGGTTTATGATAGACCGCCAACCCTGGTGGTTCCACAACGCAGTAAGCCTTTGAGTTGGGAATTGCTTCTCGCGATGGAGTCGGAGGACCCCCGCAAGCATGTGATCCATGCTTTTGGGGTCGTCCCCAGTGATTCCCTCAATGCCATGGGCGACGGATGCAAGCTGGGTCCAGACCTGCCCGTGGTTGTCTGGTAGACTTGGGTCTCTTCGATTTGCTCTCAGCGCAACGTTGACGCTATGCGGCAGGCGTTCTTGTGTGGGCGGGTTGTTGTTAGCTACCTTAACTAACTAGGGTACTATGACGTATAAAATACGCCCGCTCTTGAGCAAGGCTGCGGGAGGATGAGGGAGCTGAGAGGGCTTTTCGCGACACGCACCTTTATCATAGAGCTCACACATCCACCAAATCTCCGACGTAGGCGCCCGTGTCTCGGCAGCATACTCCCGGAGGGCCTGCACGCGATGCTGACCAGCTACTAACTCAACCTTTCTATGGTTGATGTCGGCCTATCTGAGGAATGATTCTTCTCCGCTGCTGTCTACTGCGTCATGGCCGTTGGCATCCACCGCGTCGATGCGCATGCGGCGTACTTCCTCAGCGGTGCAGAGGACGGCAATACGATTCTCAGGCGCTCGCCGCTCAAGGGCACCCCGCCTGAATACCTGTCGCAAATCTTCAACGTGGCCTCGGTCGAGGGGCCGGTTCGTGCCAAGGCTCCAGTTCGTATCCAACACGTCAGTAGACATCTTTGCTACAGCAAGCAGGAAAGGACGCGCGAGTTCCCGGGGAGAGGTTCTCTCGCTGAAACTGCAGATGGTACCCGCCTCTTGTGTGCGCCTAGCTTTCTTATAACGCGCCTCTCGTGCCTCTATAAGAAGCTTGTCACTAGCTCGCTTACCGCTCGTTAAACTTGTCGTTTGTGACATCTTGAGAAGTTGCTATAGATGATATAGTGTATTTGTTGTAAGGTAAGTATGTAGACGTTGGTCTGTGGTGGGCTTCGAAGTCTAGCGCGCGTATAACGAGATGGTCAGGTACAGATGTGCAACACTTGTGTATACCTATGGGGAGAAAGGGAAAGAGGAAGATGAAGAGTGATAGGATAAGGTGTGGGGATTAGAGGTAATTATAGGCGAGTAGCCCTGCCCCGCCGAAGCTGTAGTAGGGGACGTCCAGTGACCATAAGGGTGCTTATAAATGCCTTCAGCGATGTGGATTCCTACTGGTGTAGATGACATGCATGTAAGGTTCTGACTAGGCCCTGATGATGTATTGAAGAAACCTAGGGGACTTTTTAGGATACGTAGGAATGGATAAGGACGACAGAAGAGGTAGGTGATGGTACACTGTCTATAACATGTACATCCATACCTAGTACATCGTGTAGGTCTAGTAGCTACTATTAATTAGTGATAAATTTCTAGTGAAGTATGTAGCGTTGGATTCCTGTGAGTAGTAGGTAGCGGAGTGTTCATATCCCATAACCCGAACGTAACCATGACCCTAACTGCCTAACCATAACCCTAACTACCTAACCTCGATGCAATGGTCGGTTTGAAGAACTTTTGATAACGGCGGTCATAGTCAAGATGCTACACATAGCAGTATACCCTCCCCTGCCTAGGATTTCTGGTGTTATGCTCCATTTTTACTTACACCACTAGTCTTCAACGTAGTAATACATATCGCAAGGGTAAGGATAGCTGTAGTAGTGTGGAGTATTAGAAGGGCTCTATACGAAGACATATGCGATCGAGGCCCTAAGGTGGGTTTGGGACGGGGCGTAAGGCTTACAGCCGGACGATGCGAGTCACTTGGAATCAACTACGAATAACGGCATACGGCGGAGACGTGGAGCTACGGGATAGCAAGGGGCAATATAGCCTGACGGTGCATACATCACATAGCAGCTATGTCAGTTAAGCATAGACAAGGGGCTAGGTTCGTTATGTATAGAGCCTAGCGGGTCTATAAGGCACCACACAGACCGAGATGTATGTGGACGTCTCATGCGGTTCTAGGTAAGTAGAGGAGAACGTTCCTGATACAAGCGATATAGCGCAGAAAGCAGCTTAACAAGAGGAAAGGTTGAGGTTCTCAGACCTAGTTTGAGGGGCACTTGGTGTCGTTAGGTACACAGAGGAGATTCTTACAATCCACTTAGGTAAGAGAATGTACTAACCCTACATTACGTCTTTAACGGTTGAATAAGGCCGCTGGAACGTTTTCATGTAGAAGAGGGATGCTGTTTATAGGTAGATTATAATGCTGGGGTTGCCTCAGTAAAAGACGACGATATCTCCAACCGTAGTTAGAAACACGTAATACCACGCCGATAAATATAAGAGGCTGAGTAGGCACATACTATTTATTATCCATCTAGTCTATGAGGTATCAAGGCTGATATTGCTATATGCTGGCATGTCGTCGCTAGGACAGCCGTGTTTCTAAGAGGCTAAGTGAGCATAGGCCTTAGATGAGAAGGAATGGCAATGTAGGCGTACCTTCAGGGCGTCCTCCTTGTAGAATCTTGCGCCGCAGCGAGGGCAAGGGGGCAGTTTCCTAGCTAGTAGGGAATCTCTGTATTGACTGTTGAGCTCGTGGTGTCCGTATGTGAGCGGTTGTAGGCGGTGCTCCGACGGGAGAAAGCGGGCCACGGCCTGTCTACTATGACCACTAGGCCTCTGATGACAGAGATGGGGGTAGCGTCCTTTTAAAGGAGGAGTTGCTGGGCCAGGCCTGCGCTGAATGGGGTGCATAGGGGGGCTGTGGCTGGGTACTGGTGATGTGGGGCCTGTTAGGTTGAAAGGCGTCTGGGGCTGTGCAGACGCGCGACTGTTGAGCCAAGCCTCATCTGAGTGTTGGCCCCCCCTGGAGCAAAGAGTAGGCCTTTGCATTACCGGCGGACCTGGAAAGGGCATGCAGAAGAGGACGGGCATAGTTACCATCATCGCCTGGAAGCATGCCGCATGTAGTGCTGTGGGACGATGGACGTATGGATGAATTAAGGGGCTTGGGGGGCCTGGGGGACCAGCCGTCATTGTATGGGGAAGGTAGGGGTCACGCGCAAAGGACAATGGGGCCTCCTTGTCGCGCCCCCTCGAGCCGGAGCAGGCGTCTTGAGACACGTCCGCGGCGTTAAGCGACTCTTCGGATGATGGGAGGATGGAATCCACAGGATCAGAGACCGAGGACGCCGGTTTGGCCGGCTGCCTCGGGCTCTGTGGTGTGTCATGTGATATGCTAGCTGTGTTGGCGGCACCTGGGCTGATTGACGGTGTGGGGTCTGGTGTCGGCATCTTTACGTCGACCGTAGGAGCTGTAGGTTCTCGGCTAGCCGTTTTCGAGGTATGAGAGACCCTGCTCGTTGGGAGGGAACCTGGCGAGAGAGGCATAGTAGCGTCTTAGTGCTAGGAGGAAGGGGGGAAAGGAGGGGGAAAGGGGGGAGAAAGGAGAAAAGGAGGGAGAAAGGAGGGAAAAAGCTGCTGTGTCTATTTATTAACATAACTATATACAGGCTGCTTATATAGGCGTTAAGCTATAAGGAGGAGGGTGAGTATCAGGCGGACGCCAATGTTAAAAGTATAAGCGTGATACCCTTATGGATGGTTTGCAGGACGCCAAAGAGCCACTATTCTCAAATACGCGCGCCCGTTTCCTGCTAGGTACTTAGGAGAGGCGTATTGAGTAATAAGCCTAAGGCTTGTTTCCCGGATAGACACCGCTATGGCTTCATGGCTTGATCCGAGGGGCCACCTGCCCATAACAACAGACAGATCCTGCCGCCGCCGCCGCTGCCGCCACTGATTAAGGTTCAAGTCTAGGGGTGCGCGAGAGCTATACGTGCGGTAGAAGCGCGAGAGGGAGAAAGGGAGAGAGAGATTGCGCCTCATTAGAGCAAACTACAACTACTGCTCCCTAAACACGCCCTAAACTCTATCCCCTGGTACTCCCTAAAGGTAGACACCTCGCCCGGGTAACAACTCCAGCTGCAAAGTCACTAGGGCGGTCTTAAACAATGCTTCTCCTGCTGTCTGCTCGCCCGCTATAGCAGCCTCCTCGTCTCGCTACGGATTACTAGTGTAATGTTTACTGCTTGTTAAAGCATTAATTCGCTGCAAGGATACTGAGTACACTGAGTCTAGATTACCGTCGTACGCAAAAGAGAAACGGAGAGGGAAAAAACCAAGAGAGAGAAAGAAAGAAAAAGAAGAAAAGGAAAAATAAAATTCACGTAATCTATCTTTCTTAGTAACAATACATGTTAAGGTAGACTATCCTTCTAGTTTGATTGTATATTCGGCTACAAACCATATAATAACTCCTGTTAATACTAGATTTAACACAAATGTTATTCATCTCAGTCGTAGGAAGCTAACTAAGGCTATGGCTACCAAGCACGTCACTGCCAGTTCAGAGTGAGTGGCTGCCAAGCACGTCACTGCCAGTTCAGAGTGAGTGGCTGCCAAGCACGTCCCTGCCAGTTCAGGGTGAGTGGCTGCCAAGCACGTCCCTGCCAGTTCAGAGTGAGTGGCTGCCAAGCAGGTCACTGCCAGTTCAGAGTGAGTGGCTGCCAAGCACGTCCCTGCCAGTTCAGAGTGAGTGGCTACCAAGCACGTCACTGCCAGTTCAGAGTGAGTGGCTGCCAAGCACGTCACTGCCAGTTCAGAGTGAGTGGCTGCCAAGCACGTCCCTGCCAGTTCAGGGTGAGTAGCTGTTAAATCAAAAGAATTATAAGAAAGAAACAGAAAGAAACAAAAGTAAAGAAAAAATGAAAAAAATAAAACACAATAGGAGAACAGGGTCCCACGCTGTGATTCGAACCTAGAGACCTCGAAATGCTGGTGTAGAGGTAGCGCCTACCCCTGTCACATGAGGGGATTCAAGTAACTCTGAGCGTTGATTTCATACAGGTCCATAAACCTAGATAAGCTTTAAGTTGAAGAATTAGCTACCTAGACAAGGCCCTCATGTTAAGCTCGATTAGAGTAGTTCCCAGCATTATATCGACGCATGAACTGTGGGGAGGAGTATAATTCCTTTTAGTTATGCCTAGAGAGGTGGCCTTTTCTATTTAGTTGCCGCTAGTAGTTTATTAAATCTCACCTAGTATAGTTAGGTTATACCTATGTTGCATGACATGATTTCTTCCTTCATCCAATCCTCCACATACTGCCCACTTATCCCATTTCTCCGTCTCTCCCCTCCCCTTCCTGTCGTTACTCCAGGTCCATTACGTAACCTTAAGCTCATCTAGAGTCTCACTACGTAGCTCCTCTTAATAGATTATACTTTGGAAACCTATATGCTTGCGCGTATCTATAATACCATGCCTAGAGGAGTCTAAGCATGCGGTGATGTGACTCCGATCGAGGATATCCCAGGCGGAGGTCTTATTCCTGATCGACCCGGTATGTGGCAGCGGCTATTTGTAGGAGCTCGTAGCTGATGTTGAATAACCCCTAAAGCCCTTTATTCCAACGGCTAGAGGATGTCTCCCACGGCTGCATATCGCAGGTTGCTCGCACTCTGCTTGGCGTTGAAGCTGGGCTGTTGTTGCGGTTGCTGTCAGGAACGGGGCGTATAGGGATTGCGGCCGTGTTAGGCGTGATTCCCAGCGCCTTGACGACGCCCCTGAGGGGTAATGCCCTCCCAAAGCGAAGGTTTCGGATGATGTTGTTGATGATGTAGGCGACGATGGTGGCGATGGCGCCATGGGTAACGAAACCCTCCAAGGTCTGTCTGGTGCGAAAGGTTCAAGTTTGCCGCAGCTAGAGAAGAGCGGCTAGGCTGTGGATTGGCAAACGGATTCGGCCTTGCCCTCGACATCCATGGCCCCAATCAATCCGCATCACTCTGGGAAGGTCCCTGTTGGGAGCCTGGCTGCTCACAATAATGATCATTGAACCGTTGTGCGAAGCTCTCAGCGGCGTCCATCGTGGCAGGATGCCGAAGAAGGACAATGCCTCATGGCGGCCAGAGGGGAGTGCTTTTGTGGATAGGGAAACGCTTAGTAAGGACACCGGAGGCTTCGGCCGTCTGTAGAGGGGTTGCTGCTGATGACGCCGGATCCGGGGAGAAAGGGGGGGCGGCCCAGAAGGGGTACCACGTTACGCGGACCGGGGACTCCTGCACTCGGACGTTGTAAGCCCTCGCGTGATGGTCTTTGTCGCGGGCTGGGACGGCGCGGGCTGGGGCGGTGGACATGTTGCTGTGCCTAAGGGGTGGCTGCTGTTCATAAGGTAGATGCTTATTGTTTGCGTATTGATATGCTGGCTAGTGGGGGGATGGCAGGGGATGGACGGCTAAAGAGGTTGATACCCAGCTGAAATAAGGTAAGGTGGGTTGAGATGAAGGCGGCAGGGCCCACCAGGCCCATTGACGCAAAGTTTGCTATGCCAGGGCCTAGGGACTAGTGATGCATAGGCAAACGCTCCCTAGAGGCAATATAACAGGCGGGGTCGTCATCCTATCAATGTTTACTCAGGCTGCTTTGTATGAGAACGTTTGCTACTATTTAGGCAGCAGGCCAGGGTGGGTGTTGCGGTGTGGTGTGCGGTCATAGCGGGCGCGCGCATAGGGAGGGGGCCAATATGAGGTCATACACAGGGGGATGATCAAGAGGGACAGGAAGGTAACAGCCCCTGCTAGCCAAAGGGCTAGGACGATTTCAGTTGATGCTGTCATGCTCCTACCTCAGGGAGGAGATAATAAAGTAAAAGGGTTAGGTGGTTTGGAGTATCCAAGAATATCTAGATTTCTTTCACTAGTGTATTGGAATGAAGAAACATAACAGAAAGCAAACCAATGGGAGCAGGGAGAGGGAGACAAGGTTAGGGCTTCTGATAGACACCAATCAAGTGCATGCCTCCTTAAGGCTCGAGGCAATCTCAAGAAGGACCTGCATTTCAGCATCCTTTATGCGCTGGACTTGGATTACGCCGATTAACGGCAGGAAGTTGACGCAGGTCGCATGCAGGATGATGGACAGCAAAGGCGATCGTGACGGCCAATAGGACAACAGCCAGTAGACGACCCCCGTGGCTGTGGGAGAGGAGTTGGCGGTGATGAGGCAGGAGAAAGACCCTGAGGCTGAAGAAGATGAGACCGATCACAGTATAGCCCAGCAGAAAGGCCAAGGGCTGATAATTCCGTTACAGTGGCCTGGGGAAGAAGGTATATGGACGGCTTCAAGTCAACAACACCAGGGAGCCTCACCTTTGCGTCCACCAACTCGATCACGCACACAGGTTAAGGCCTGTAAAGTCCCCGAGTGGCACTAGAATCCTGAACATCATCGCAAGAAAGGCGCCTTTAGTTCAGATAGACATCGATATCCTCCTGGGATTCGGAGGATCCCATACTCGAGGCACTCAAGGCCTTCAGGGGTCTTTAACAGCCGGTCACGGACCTTTTTGGATGATAGTGGAGGCATGGGCGTTCCGCCAGGTCAGCTGGACACATCGAAGCCCCCGTCGAGCGAGATCGAGGAGCGAGATCGACGACGAGGAGCAGCCCACCTGCTCGTACCCGGACGGGCGTTTAGGTAACTTAACCCCATTATTAGCAAGGGAGAGGCTGGTCGCTATATGAATTACGCCTGCCAAATGTGCACAAGCCTGGCCTATGGTCCCGGGCTCGCCGAGGCAGCGGTAGTTGCGAGTCCAACCGAGCTCAAGATCATCATCAGTGCTAAGGATGGTTAGACATGGGGCGTTTAGCGAGCTTCTTCACTGCATAGATGGGGATAAAAGCTATCGAGTGGGAGGGGCTGGGGTACAAAGCGATTCAGTCGGGAAATTGCGCCTTGCTACAGACATGATGGTGCGATGGTGTGTAGTGTGGCTCCCAGTAAGGGCGTTCTGAGGTTCTCTAGATGAAGATGACACTGGACACTAGATGGATGCGAGGGGTAGCGGCGTCTTTGCGTGCGTGGTACCTAGCTGTGGTACTGCTTGCTAATAAATACACGTTTTCCTTTGGCGAAGTCTCCCTGGTAACCAACCAGTCCGCGCCTCATTGCAGCCCTCGCTCGCCCGCTCGCTCGCACTAACTACCTGGCGGTCTATCCCCCCTGTATAAACCCAGACCACGAGTGTGTGAGGCCCGGCTTCATGACCGCGCCTGGAAGGCCGAGGACGAGGGGCCTCTGTGTTGGGAGTACTAGCTCCAAAGTCAGCAGGCGGACGATTAACGAAGGCGACACGGGGAGTGGGTACTCATATCCGAGATGCCACGGTGATAGTGGCCATTGACTACTTATATTTTGCCTCGGACCAGAGATTCTCACTATAGGACCATTAGCTTAAGGCAGATAGATAGATATATCGAAAGCAAGGTGAACGCGTCCTTTTCGACCGTCACAGATGGAAGTCGGATGATTATAAGAGGTTAGAAGGAAAAAGGTAGACGTACCCATGTTTGCCAACTGGTATCAAGACGTCGATGTTGGCCTTGATGATTGGCTGCTTGAGGACGTAATTGAGTGTGCCGGGCGGGGAAGGATCCTCGAAGCCAGAAGCCGACAAGACACCGCAGCTCAGATCGATAGGAAGGGAGCTGTAGGCCCGTATGTCTGGACGAGAGCCCTCATCCGCTCGCTTGTGGATGAAGCATACAGCAATCCTGCCGTAGGTGGACGAAGAGGTCGAGAACGAGACAGATGTCTTGTTGACCCTCTTAGGAGTCTTCTCGCCAGACGTGTTATCGGATTGAGCCCATCTCTAATGGACATCAATCGTTCCTAACGAAGCGTCTGCGGACTTGGGGATTCCAGTGGGGCACTGCAGGTAAACCAGGCGATCAGTGGGGGTTATGCCGGCAGTGTGGCCATGCTTGTGATCAGGGCCCCGAAGACGGACTTGGATCGAGGTAGAGGATTCGCCGTCGGTGATAGGAGAAGCCGACTCATTGTAGAAAAGCAGGAAGGGCTTGTCCGCGTTCTCATCGGCGATAAGGAGAGCAACTGTATAACGTAGGACAGCCGTCAGTTCATAGGAGAAAAGCAGTACTTGAGGAGTGGGGTGGGTTCGCTTACCGGAGTGAGGGGTGATCTTGAAGTTATGCGGAATATCCAGTGGCTCCTCCTTAGCCCCAGGCACCGGGACTAAGACCATTGTGGGCAGTGTGGGTAGGTATACACACCTAGGCTTAGGCTGTAGAGGTTGAGCTGGTGTGTTAGGTAGGTAGGACTAGTGTATAGGCGGTTGATCTTAAGGAGGGAAGACGAGAAGGCGCGGGTGAGATTTTGTGGTTTTGGAAGGATGGAGGATGGTGGTTCACTTCGCTTGGGGGTACTGGACGCTATTAATACCTGTATCCGCCGCTGGGCTGCTGACGTAATCCGACCGCTCCCCAGGAACGCGATTTGAGACGAGGTAGAACGGCCTTTGCGCAGGAAGGGTACCGCAGTGTGATGTGCAGTGTGGCAGGTGCGGAGCTTGCAGATGGTGAATGTGGAGAGCCTGAAGGTGAAAGTTGGGAGGAGCGGAGAAAAAGAAGACAAAAGGTAAGAGGGACTCTAGTAGGGAAAGATGGGAAATAATTGAGGCAGCAAAAGGAAGACCTAATACTAAGGTAAGAGGCGAAAGGTGTCGGAAAGCGCTTGGGACCGGATAGAATGACTGTGGCACCTTTCACTCTGTAGATAGGTAGTGAGAGCGGGACAGGGCGAGCGTGGGCGACGGGGTGTTGGGAAGGGTGTCGCGCGATATCCTCAAGCATCCGAGGCAGCCTCGCACCTAGAGGAAGGTGCGAGGTGACCCACTCCCGATCCACCTATCCGGACCGACGATATTCCGGCGCGTCAGGGTCGGGTCCCGTCCCGTCCCGTCTGTTCCTTAAAAGACCCTTCGCGTCGGACTCTGATTTAGAAGGAATCAAGCCGCTTTAGTCACACAGATGCTATACCTACGTTATAGTCAGTTTACAACAGAGGGGGAAGGGGTGAGGAACAGGGTTAGACCACTTTCCTCCTCGCTAACTGATAGGGTTGTGGTATTGCTGTCTCTGAGTAGTAAGGCGCACTCACGATGAATGCTCATCATACTTGCATGCTGTTCTCATCTTTCGTTCAAACTATCTAACAACAACAGAAAGAGAAGGAGAAAACCAGGGAGGAGCGACCGTGTAGAGGAGAGCTTTCGCTGATATACCCACTATTCTAATGATTACATTCGTTCTAAGACACCTACTTCCTACACAGAAACCCAATCTGCAAAGGCTGGCTACATACTTATTCCTCATAACACTCCTGACTATGAAAAGAAGCGTCTGACCCCAGCAATTCCTCGTCATCCCATCCCTCGCTGTGGCCATCTATATCATCCTCTGCATAGGAGATCGATCCCATCTCATCATCTGTGATATAGCCATGCTCATCGATGTCATTGGTAGTATCAGCTTCCTCGATATCTCCTATATCATCGTCTCTAACCTCTTCGGTATATTGACCCGTGTAGCCCTCCTGCCGATCGTCGTTATGCTGTTCTTCTATGCTCGGCTGCTCCTGACGGAACTGCTCTTCGAGCGCCTCCTCCTGCGAGGGATGCTCTCGTGGAGACGGTAACGTGGGATCGCAGTCATCGTGGCAGGCGTGTTGGCCGCTTTCTCGCCGCGGATGATCCGGGCGCGCGTCCTCAACCCACGCGGAGCCATCGTATTCTTGTGCTGTAGCGAGGACTTCTTCCGAATAGTCTCTAGAAGGCTGTTCCCACGGGAATGTGCACTTGCTCCATCCGAGCCCTGGGACAGGCGTTTCATTCACCTCCATTACATCGCTCGGTAGCAGTGGCTGGGCCTCTGTCTCAAACACGGCTTTCGCACACTGCTCACACACTAGTTTAGGACGCTTGACGGTTGCTGAGAAGATGAACATGACGCTGCCGTTGAGGTCATCGCTCTGAGACGACCTGCCTTGTAATAAGCAGTGTATGTTGCATCGATGGCTGTCTCCAAGCCCCTCTGATACTAGAAAGGTACGCCATCTGCCGAAATCGGTTTTTTTCAGTTTTGCTTTCCGTCCTAGGCAGACTTTACAGTTGCCGTAGAAGACGGTGATGACGAGGTGCCCGATGCTGTCTTGGGGCAGGGCGGATTGCGGGCGTTCAGGTATCTGACAGAAACACTTATATAGTTTGTTACTTGACACTTGAATATGGGATGGCTGGGGGAATAGGACGAAGTAGATGGGTGTGGCATGAGACATGATGTAGATCGCTGGATGCTGGCTGAAGGGGAGAAGGGACTCAATAGATAAAAGTGTTTATTACTTCTTAAGTGCACTTCGTGTATAATGTCCTGGCAGAATTCGTGATTCAGAATGTAATGACTAGGTATATCGGTTTGTTTAATAATGCAGCGATTATGGCTAGAAGAGAGGGGCGGTTGGGGTTGGAGATGGAGGGCACCCAGAGGTGGGTCTGGGTTGGGTGGCGGATTAAGGTGCGTCGTACTACAATGTAGACCCATGCTTCTATGACAAAGTGTTATGTGTATATATAGTAACTACCTTACATAGGAAGGATGCGGTGTTTGTTCAGAGCATGGGGTGTGTGCTACCACTACCTTATATATAGATATTTGTATAAGGAGTGGGGAAGGAGGGGTAGATATCACAGCAGAACAAACTAAAACATGTATCAAATAAAAAAGGAGAAAAGGAAAACACAAAGAGAACAGGAAGAAAGAGAGTGCCTGGAAAGAATGTGTGTCACCACAGGGCAAAGTTGTCAAGCATGGCAATCCATGTATCTTTTTATTAGGACTAGCCTGATAGAAGAGGAGAACCCTAAAAACAAAAGAAAAAGAAAAAAAACCATGAAGAAAAAAACGAAGAAGAAAAAAACGGAAAAGAAAAAAAACGGAAAAGAAAAAAAAAAGGGGGGGGGGAGGACCTCCGAGGAGGGCGTCGTGAAGAAGAGATCCCTTAAGACGAATTTTGTTGTAGGACTAGGTTAAAAAACCAGCCGTGGTTGCTATCGCCTTCATCAATGGCCTTTTGGCTCCGCTGTTGCCTAACCACGTCCTCTTGGGCATCCATGGCCATAGTCAGGATGATGTTCATACATCGGAGAGTCTGGCCTACGCGGAGGATCCTCCCATACGCCTGATTGTCTAGTACGCTGCTAGACGGTAGAATCGGTTGGATAACGATATTACAAGACTTCTGCAGGCCGTCGAAACCCGTCCCAGCTGCCTTATACGTGGTTACAAGAACCCTCACAGTGGACCGCGCATCACGCGGCTGCTGCAGCCAGGCGAGAGCGACTTCCCGTGGCGTGGGGCTTTTCTTTGCCCGTGCGCCAAAGGCCTCATCGACGGGCAGGTAAAAGACACTTATGGGCAGTCGGCCTGCGCATTTGCTTGGGTCCGTCCTCAGCCATTCTTCGCTGATACGCTGCCGGTGCTGCAGGGCGACAGCTACATCATGGGGGATGCAGGGAGTCTCGAGAAATATGATAGCATGTCGGGGTGTTGGCTTGGGAGGCGGCCCCGTGTGGCTCGGGCAATGGGGATCCCAGTTGAACTGGCCCCTGGGAGCCTCTAGAGTGAGCATGTCCCAGATCTTATCGATGCGGTAGCATTCGAGGTCTGGGGCGCTCACTCGCTTCACATCGTCGCACCTGCGGAGATGCTTTTGCCTATTCTCAGTATCGTCGTCCCCACCGGGGGGGTAGTCCCAGAGATCTGGAGGCTCCCAGACATGGCAACGCCCCCCGTCCATCTCATTACCATTCCTCTTCTTGTTCTTCTTCTGCCTTGCACAGAAGGAGCTGTAGGACGCAAGCATATGGTGAAGGGAAGGCCTGATAATAGGGTAGAGGTCCTTAGCATCCTCAAGCTTCAGCTGGTAGGTCCCCCTTTCGCCGAGGATATTAGGGAAGAAAGAGGCCAGCCTCAGGCGCCTCCACCCCTCTACCTTCTTAACCTGGGCGCTCACCCATGTCCATGAGATCCTGTCTTCGCGGATCAGTGTCTCGAGGGTCTTTTCCGGCAGGTTCTTCCGGATATCCCGAGCAACCTTGTCCAGGTTTTTAACGTAGACGTCGGCATCCTTAAGCTTCAGGGAAACGGGCCAAGGCGGCGGCAGGCCGGGAAGGATAGGGGTATCCATGACTGTGGAGTTAGCAAGGCGCCGGATGTAGACGCCGCTGAAGAGGGCTGTCTTGCTTTTCATGAATCGGCCCAGCTTGCCCCTGATGTCGTCCCGGGTCTCCTCGTAGCGAAGCTCGTTATAGAGGGTATCGGTAGTGGCGTCCTTGGCTTTTTTCTCCAGGTCGCGGAGTTCTCTGCGGACACTGTCCGCCTGGTCCTGTAGATCGTCCAGCTCTTTGAACGTTTCGTGTCGCAGCCGCTGCGGCCGGTGGATGAGGGCAAGAGGAGTCTTAAAGCTGGGGAGCGGCTGCTTGGCGATAGAGGCGCTTGTGAAGCAGAAGAAGGGACGGGGAGACCGCATAGCGTACAGACCGTCGAGCCGCAGGTTTCGATTTGTCTCGTGGCCCGAGACCTGATGCCACTCGTCCACGAAGATGACGCTGAAGACGATACCAATTGGCCACCCACTGCATGAGGCTCGCGCAGGCCTCTTCTCGCCGTTCTTTGGATGGATCTGTATCATCATCCCGTCGGGAAGCCTATCCAGCGCGATCCAGGAGGGCAGCTGTCCGGAGGAAAGTATGCTGGTTGAGAGGATGAAAAGGATGAGGGGCTTCGTACGACTGAGGTATCTTTCCGGTCTGATACGTAAGGCTACCCCTTCTCGAAGTTTGTGAGGGTGTGAAGGGCTGGAAACATTCTTCTCCAGGTTGACATTAATATACTTAAGATGGGCAACGCCCTGGCCACCGCCCTCGAAGTGATAGTCTGGTGGTCCCTTAGGGAATTTGTCAGAATCATACTTCACATATACCTTGCCGCGGTATGCCTCCGTCAGCTTTCTGTTGCCTTCAACAGCCAGGGATATGACCTCGATAAACGCGTGTTGTTGGCCTAGTATATCGATTCGGTCTAGGAAGAAATCCTTTGCTGTGCTACAGTGCTGGTCGACGAGGTTTTTCGGGGATATAAGCAGATGCGGCATTGTGGACTGGTGCTCAGAGTGCGGTTTCATGAGGGCCAATTTACGGCTGAGACTGTCCTTAACACAGGTGCAGACTATGTTAAAGGTAAAGTTGACTGAGCAGTGCTCTGGACCCTTAGCACTGCCCGCGTGACATTGCGGGTGCTCCTTGACATGTAACTGGCACAGGGAGATGAGCCTCAGGGTTGCGGTGACGATAAGCATGACCCGGGTCTTGCCGAAGCCAGCCTCGTTTGCAAGGAAACACCCGCTGACAGATTTGTCGGCGATGCGCTGAAGCATGAAGTAGGCGTCGAAGAACTGGTCGGGCCTGGCACTCTGCTTAGTGCCCTTCAGCGTGAGGGCTTGCTTGACGTCTGCGTCGACACTCTCCGCATCTAGTGCGTTGTAGAACCGTCTTACGATGTCCATGCTGATGCCGTAGAAATCCGCTGCACTTTTATACTGCACCTTGTCATCCGAGGTCACGATGGCCCTGGCGAAGGAGGGGACGGAATCGAGGGTTAGGGGAGGAGCGTCCTCATCTCCAGCGCCCTCATCGCCGGCGTGGTCTTGCTCGGGCCCGTCGTCATCCGGAACATCGAAGGCGCCCGCGCCTTTGGGGGGCTTGAGTGGCAGGGCTTCGTGGAGGAGGCGTACAGGTGCAAAGGTACGCTCTGGGGGTTCGATGTGAGAGTCATCCCCGCCATCTCCGCCATCCCCGCTATCTCCATCGTCTCCATCGTCTCCATCGTCTCCATCGTCTCCATCGTCTCCATCGTCTCCATCGTCTCCATCGTCTTCATCGTCTTCATCGTCTCCATCGTCTCCATCGTCTCCATCGTCTCCATCATCTCCATCATCTCCATCATCTCCATCATCTCCATCATCTAGTAATTCAAAGCTCTCGCCGTCGTTGTCGTCAGATATTTCAATGAGAGGGGTGTGTGGCGAGCGTTGGTGCAGGTCGTTAGGGGATGGGAGATCCCAGTCTACGTAAGATGGCGAGGCGGGGGATGGCGGGGTCTGCGTTGCCGGGTTATACCTCGAGATAGCCTGTGCCAGGTCAAGGCGCGTTACTCGTCGCGGCACGGCGGCGAAGACCACGGGCTGCCCTCTTTTGGGGACTGGCGCGGAGGAGAACCAGCGTATAAAGGAGTCCCACGCGTCCTGTCCACCGATCTGGCGCGGTTCTCCGTTGTCGTTCGGAGGACGGATAACAAGAATGAGGTGGCTCGCCAGGGAGCCATTACCACCACAGCAGAGGTCGAGGAGCATCTCCAGGCTATACTCGACATGGCCGCGCGTAGCATGGGTGGGATGCTGCGAGGTGGGCGGCAGCAAATGCCAGAAGAGGCGGCAGGGGGGGTTGTCATCATTATCAGGGACAAGCCAGCCACAACCATGACCGACTATGTCTCTTTGATGGCGATCGACTAGCTCTCGGCCTGACGACTCGGTGCTATCGTTAGGCGATGGGGTGAGTACGATGAAAGTCGATAGCGAGAGGGGGTCTTCCCCAGGTGGGAGGGTGTCCTGGGTACGCCCAACCTTAGGCCTCTTAGCTGCTGGAGCAGTTGAAGGTCCAGGTGGGGGAGAACGCCTGCTGCCCGTGGCAGTGGCTGGTTGAGATCTGCTGCGATAGAAGGGAGGCGTGGGTGACGCGCTGCCCGCGGCGGACATGATGCATTCACTGATGCAGCCACTGATGCAGCCACCAATTACAGCACTAACGCTAGCTGCAGTGAGAGCCTGGATGTCGGTCTGCTGGAGCGGGGTTTCTGTGGGCTACCTTAAGGTGGATAATAATGATAGAGGTGGTAGATATGTAATGGAAGGTTAGTTGAAGTAAGAAAAGACATAAAAGGTTATATAGGAGAAACAGTCTAGAGTAATAGCTCTACATTCTGAATGAAGACCGTTATCAGCATAAGGTAAGGTATATAAGTTGGTTGGTTGCTTTCTATATTATATTTATTAAATGTTCATTATTGCTTTCGTGTCAAGCATCCTTTTTTCTGCTATCTTGTTTGCCTTTTTTGCTTCCTTTTCTTTTCTTTTCTTTTCTTTTTTTTTTTTTTTTTTCTCCCCTCTTGTTAAACCCCCCTCCTTCTCCTTCTCACATTCCCACCTTACTAGTCTGTAGCCCCCTCTTAGTAGTTCCCCTACCTGTATCCCTAGCAGAAGGGTGTGGTATTTGGCCCCCATTGCCTCATCTCATCTCCAACCCTCCACAGCACAAGGTAGTCTGAGGGATAAGGCACCATGCTTAGCTCAATTGGTCTAGTAGGCGGAGATGCTATGGGTGATCCCTCTGGTAACCAAGCCTTAACCCTAGATATAGGCGAACGAAGAACAATAGGTATGTGGATGGTGGGTGATGAGGAATATTTAGGCCCAGGCCACAGGTGTAACATACAATTTGGACAAATGATGACAACTTACATTGTTCGCTGCAACGTGCTAGGGGCGGGGAGGGCGGCGAACACACTCGCCCTGTTCACAGAGGTGCCTAAGCGTTCGCGTCAAGGATTGGGAGTGGATTGCGGTTGGTAGGGTGTGTGTAATGTGGGTAAAGCCTAGCGACACCGACAAGCACAGGGTTCAAGGATAGTATCAACAAACCAATTCAGGGTATATCGCGTAGAATAGACATGACGTAAGTACCCTTATCTCCTGCTATAGGTATGATACTGTCCTATTGTTTTGTTTATGTTCATGGCATTGTCTTTGTTTTTTTTTTTTTTTTTTTTTTTTTTTTTTTTTTCAATTTCTCCCCCGTATACGCACGTGGCAGGGATCCGCCCTGTACGGGGACGTCCCTCCAGCTCCACAGCACCCCCCCCACCAATCCCACGTGCCTATGTGATTGTGGGCTGGGGATGGGATTTGATTGTTGTTATCGGGCTTTGAAAGGGGGTAGAGGGCTGCTTGTCAGTCTCCCATGAGGTGAATGAATCATTAGCATGGGAGTTGATGATGGGTGACAGGTCAACATTGACCCCGCCAATCAAGGGCAGGAGGAGCTATCTCATATGCATGTTGGCAAGGTTACAGTTATTACTTAACGGGCTACCTACATGCGTAGGTAGATGGTTCTATTATCAACATCTTTCCAGACTCGAGACCTTTCCTTCTACAACATCATACCCTTACCAGGGGCCCCTCATTACCATCGATCCTCTCAAGTCAGGGACGTCACCACAGTTCCTAGTTACGACCAACAAAAGATCTAAAGAGGTGTTGAGCACCCAAGCCCCTCCACTAATAAAAGGTCCGCACCTGGTATGACTACAACTGCCAGCTGGGGATGGCTCAGCGATGGGATCTTCGCAGGGTGGAGAGCATACACAAGGCCGCGGGTCCAGGAGGCGGTTCTTTAGCCGAAGAGGAGGACGTGTTGGTAAGGCGTGTAGGAGATGCTGATTATACCTACGTCCGTCACCCTCCCGCGCGCATGGCCGGGGCCAGAAGCGTCGTATACGGCGCGGGGGAGAGACCGGAAAGCCGCCGTTTCGAGCCTCCAGACTGGCTAGTTCCAGGGCTCATACGAACGAGGGTATGGACTGCCAAAATGTGGCCAGGCTTCAGATGGCGCGACATGCCGGATGCACTACATGATTGCAATTGGATTCGCCTGAACGAAGAAAGCACGAACGCGAGGACGAGCCTGTTTCTCTGTCATCTGTATAATCTGAGAAACACAATTGCCCACAAACTCACGCCGAGGATGGATGAGCTTATGGTCGGCGCAGCCCTGGCCTTTGGCCATTTGCCCAAGGTCTATATCGATTTCCGGAGCGCTGCGAGCGACGAAATGGCAACCATGGCATGGCCGGACGAGCAGGCTCAAGGTGTACTGGCCAGCAAATGCTACTGGATGGTGTTTGTGATGGCGTCGGAGGCAGCAGTCTCTGCAACAGAGGACGCAGATGCTAGAACCGTCTTTTACTCGGCATTACTCGTGGACCAGGAGAGCCTCCTCAACTACTTCTATGACAGCGATTTCGACAGGAAGGACCCGGAGCCGGGCAGAAAGAGGCTGGAAACGCTGCAGAGGCGAGCCGGGGCATTCTACAACACCCAGACTGGCACGGAGAAAGCCTCCGAACTGCTAAGAGCCCGGCTTCGCATCGTGGAGTGCGAGCAGATCACGTCCGGGTCAGATGCGTGGGCCTCCGGTGTTCTCCTGCTCAACTCGCTCTATACCACGTTACTTGGTGAAAGCGATCATCCTAAAAGGGCCCGCGCACAGGCGAAGTTAAAGGCGTCAGCGAGGTTCTGGACCGCTATGATCGGGAAATTCCTCCGCACAGCGTCGGAGATCAGCGTCCGCTGGAACGGGATGGCCCCCGCGCTAGGACGCACAACACCGACAAGGCGTCGGACGGGACCGTCGGGTTACGAGGAAGCCGAGAGGAAAAAAGACAGACAGGAACGGCAACAACGGGGGCAACAGCAGGAGCAACAGCAGGAGCAACAGCAGGAGCAACAGCAGGAGCAACAGCAGGAGCAACAGCAGGAGCAACAGCAGGAGCAACAGCAGGAGCAAGATAACAATGCTACGGAGAGCAAGAAGCGCCGCCGCTATGAGAGCAGCGACGAGGGGATGAGGAGGAAAAGGCACAGAGCGGAGAGGCCCATGGAGAACATGTGGGTTGAGGCGTTTGGCAGGGCTCTCGTTGAAAAGGCCCATCTGCCGGACACGTCGGATAACGGCGTAGAAACGTCAGAGATGCAATGGAGGACATGTGAGGAGGGAGACGAGATCGGCTGGATTGTCGACGCTAATTTCGATCCTTACCCGCCCCCGAACCAACCACAAGACACGCCGGGGCCGGGAAGGCGGTCGCAGGCTAATCCTAAACCTGCAGGATTCCTAGAGGGAAAGGTGGGAGTGGAGCAGATGAAGGAATGTTACGCTCCTGCTTTTGACGATGATGGCTGCTTTGGCTCACATGAGCCTAAACTGACTGCCCAGGACATGTGCTGGTTATGGGACGCACAGATTCGCCTGGGGTTAGAGAAAGACCTCGAGGATAACGACCTTCGCGGCCTAGCAGCGCTGGTCCTCCGGAGGTTTTCGGAGAAGGATCGTGATCGATCCCCGCCGGTGGTGTTCATCCCCCAGTCGCTGTCCGGGTTTGACCCTACGGGCTTCCCAGGTAGTGACAGTAACGTGGATGATATTGGGTTTGTTGTGGGGTTACCACTTGAACTAGGCTTGGGCCATCTGAGGCAGGCCGACTTCGGTGTTAACATACAGAACAAGAATCAGATCCACTGGAGAGTGCTTTTGGTGGACCAGGTTACGTGTACGCCGTATTTTTACGACTCAATTGGAGAGTCGGATGATAACGTGATACGGGCGGACTTCCGTCGCCTGATTAAGCATTATCAGGAGAGTGGGCTCAGTGAGGGGCTATGCCGGTTACTTGCTAAGAACGCAACGGTGGTAGAGACAAGGGGCCAGTATGGTGTGTCTCTGTGTGGTCTGTATGTTATCGACTTCGTAAGGAGGGTCGTAAGGGAGGGGCAATTGTATCCTAGGCTGGGGGAAGAGGAGACGGGGGAGGAGGATGCAAGGAAGATGAAGACAGCATACGTAAACATGATCACGGAGGAGTTCTGTTCACACCAAGTCATAGAGGGGAAGCGGCGGTATATGCTGAATAAGACGGAAAGATTGGAAGCCTGGGAGGAGTTGTCAAGGCGAAGGCGGGGATCTAGTACTTAGGTAGGATGGTGTGGATTATAAGAAATGAGCTGTCTTCTAGGCAAGAGTTTTTTTTTTTTTTTTTTTTTTTTTTACTTTTAAATTTCTTTGTTTCTTTTTTTTTTTTTTTTTTTGTGTGTGTGTTTTTCTTTATTTATTCATTTCTTTCTGGTTTCCCGCCTTCTCCTTTCTAAGACTCCGTAATTACGTTAAGAAACCTGAACTAAGTAATAGAGATCACTAGTGTATTCTCCCATCCCAGATATTACCCTCTACATCCGGGGCGCTCTGTGGTGAGACGGAAATCCACGGCTTGTCGTAGGACGAATAATTCTGGAGGGGCAGGCTATATGGTAAGCGTAAGCCGATGAGTGGTGCGCCGTTGCCCGCCCTGGAATTCCTGGCGTCGGACTGTTCGTATGGCGGCGTGTCGGTGCCGAAGACACCGACCATCTTAGCGTGCCTATCGTCGCCGAGAATCCCTGGCCAGACGAGGACGCCAACTTCCCAAGAGGAAGTAAATACCTTCCCGGAGCTCTCCTTCTTGTTTATTTGCCCGCCCCATGCCTGCGTGGATAGGTTTGCTGATGTGAGAAGCGCCCAATCCACGGTGGAACCTGTCAAGCGGACGTAGGTCTTGATGTGCGGCGCAACACGGCCGCGGCCGCTGTTTTGACCTATGGTAGTGGGAGAGAAAGGCGCCGGGGCCACGCCGCCGTGGGCGTTATCCCAACGAGAGAGCCAGGGCCGGAGGAAATGGAGCGTATCCTTCCCTTTTTTGTTAGGGCCTCTCATAACGACCATGTTGCCGGAAGAGTATCCACCGACGCAGGACCTGATGTTGTCGACCGTGGGGAAGACAATTCGCAACGCCGGCGTTCGTGATGGGGATGCTGACGTATCGGAGTCTCCCGGCCCGGCGTTTGTGGCAAGGGTACGGAGCAAGCACTTCCGCAGCCAGGGTTCGGTGATGGTGGAAATTGCGGACACCTGGATGACGATCTCGGACGCCTCTCCGCCAGGGCCCTGGTGGGTCACGGGCACGGCTTTCAGAGCGTTGCGGAGGCCCGGCCAGCCCCAGCAAGGGTGTGGGACCCCACCGGCCACAGACCCATCGTCGGAAGGGTGCCATCCCGGCACGGTTGCGACAAAGGCGGCACGAACAGGCGAGAAGTCGTACTCTCTCAGCTTCCTGACGAGTGGCCCCACATTCGACTCTCTTCTCGCCTTGTCGTAGGCCGCGAGGTAAGCTAACATGTCGTACTTGAAGCGCGAGCCGGTCCCGTATGGCCTGGGTGGTGTTGTATTGGCTTGGGCGGCTTCTCCAGCTGGCAGGCGAGGGAGCCGCGGTGAGACCCAGACCCCGTTCGTCATAGTAGCCCAGTCCTTATTGGTCATATTGGCCGTGTGTATAACGACCTGAGCTGTGTGGTCCCGCCGGAAGAGGATCATCATCTTGGAATGGTGCGTGCCGTACATGGGCACATAAGCCCTGTGCAGCTCGACAGTGTTACGATGGTCTTTCTGCTGGGCCTTGAGAGACGTCATGAGGGGATTATCCTCATCGTGGTAGCCGTAGACGATATGAATAGCAACGGAGGCTTGCGTGCTTCTGTGGAAGTGGCCTAGGAAGAAAGGGATGTTATGGACGAAGTTAAAGTTCCAGCATTCCGATATCAGCGGATCGCCCACGAGATCACTAAGCGTGACTGTGTCCCGGTTATGGCGCTCGGGAAGCCCAGGGATCCGCGTCAGGCGGAAGGGAGATGATACCGTACGACGACGCTGTAGACAGCTGGGGGGGGGCGTAACACAACGTTGCTGCTGCTGGGGTCGACGAGCCTCCCACTCATCCAGATCAATGACTTCAGGCTGAGGGACTTGGCGAGAAGTAGGGGTGGTGTTTACATGACGTCGTGCGGCTTTGATGACCCGCGCTGACTCCCATTCGTCAACGTCGACTATGACGCGTTTCCTCTTCGCTACAGACTCGATATCCATGAGGGAGATGCCTTGGCAAGCTGCGGAGAAGAATAGAGAAATAAGAAGGAAGGAGGGGTAGAAAGGAGGGGGTAGAAAGAAAAGGAAACAAGAAAAGGAAACAAGAAAAGAAGAAAGAGGAGAAAAGGGAAGAAGAAGGAAGAAAAGGGGGGAAAGGTGGAAAGAAAAGGGAAACTGTTAGAATAGGAATAAAGGGGCTATCACCCCTAAAGAGTGGTTATGTCTTTCTTTTTATCTTTATGTTGTGAGATGTTGGGCCCTGTTGAGCAGAGGGAGGAAGGTGAGGATGAGATCTAAAGGTTGCCTTAGTGAGGGTTGCTTATGAGGAAATAGGGCGAGGGTGAATGGATAGGAAAGATGGATAGATGTCTAAGTAAAGGAGAGGAAAGGTAGTATATATAAATGTGATGATTTATTTATTTTTTAAATAAGGAAAGTGAGTAAAAAAAAAAAAAAAAAGGGAAAAAAAAAAAAAGAGTGTGCTTATCATCGAATCAACAAGTCGGTTGAGGAAGGAGATACGTGTGTTTGTTTTGATTGTAATGGAGAGGTACCTGTAGACAGAATATACCAAAAACAACGCTTGCAGTTGGCTGACTGAGCACTTCGCTAGTTATCTGGTAATTGAGGGTAGTGGAGCTTGTAAGGGTCTATAGAAGCATCAGGGTACGGGTATACAAAGAGAAGACATCCAGGTCGCACACCCTGAATCTAGTCCATTTATGTGGCGTCCGGTATGGGATAGGAGGACCTATTACAGGGACCCAATAATGTAGACTTTCAATAAATTGAATGAGGATATACGGGTATGGTCATGTTGACGCCTCTATGGGTAAAGGGAAGCGTAGTATTCACCCATCTAGGCATGTTAGAGAAGTCGTTTAGACGGGCATAGGACAAAAGGGTACCTAGCATGAATCGTTTGTACTAATAAAGTAGTAGATGGATAACCTTCACAGCTACCTAATACGTACTATATATGCAAAATACAACAAGTAGGACAAGAAAACCGCTGCGACGGGCTAGTGGTGGAATTGAATCCATAGGGTGTTACGATAATGTAATGTACGTCAAGACTTATAACCGTAAAGGTGGCGAGATGCTGGGATAGACGAGAAGACGTGGACAAGGTGTTAATCAGAAGGAAAGATTAGATTACACTCAAAGTATGCCGGCTTCTATTCCTATATATTGAAGATTATAGTTGTAGGCTGTTTGAACATTTGTGTCTTATCGGCCGTCTGCGGTTTCTTTTTCTTTTCTTTTTGTTTTTTTTTTTTTTTTTTTTTTTTTAGGTATTCGTTCATCTATATCGGCTGTGTTTGAAAAAGCCTGAAGCTTCCATGTCTACTACTACACACCCATTTCCTATTCTCCCGCCTCTATACCTAGCAGTACATACTTTAGCTAGTCTAGACCCTGAGGGATACATCAATCTTACAATTACGACACCTGCTTTGTTACAAGTACCTACTATAGGTATCTTAAGCCCTGCGGGGAACATGCCTCGTAACGTACTACATCTTAGAAGTAACACGTAAGATGTCTTTAATGGGGAGCTGGGATATATAACGCAGCCCTATCGTGGGGCCTCATTGAGCCTCATTGAGCTACAACCGTCCATTCCTGATCGATAGAGGTTCTTCTTCTGTTTAATACCATGACGATACTTTTCTATTATAACTGCCTAGTCTGCTAGAAAGGCCACTATCCCTTTTACTATCCTCTCTATCGTGACCTTTCTTCCTTCTCTCTACCTGCACACTATAATCTACCTCGTCTTAGGAAAAGCAAGAAAGGGCTTTAGTTACCACCTGACAATTACTCAGGGGATATTTCGGTTTACAATCCACGGCCCTATTAGAAGCTGTGTATCACATACCTACCTACTTACCTATAACTGCATCATCAGTACAATGGAGTCATATAATGCCGGGATTGAGGGAGCGTCCCCTACAGTGTCTGAGGCCGAAGTGAGGTATGTATAGCTAGGCGCAGTAAGCGGTAGGCTGCGTGCGTGGGCTGTGTTGCTTAAAGACCCGGGAAAAAAATAGGGAAACGACATAGCTAACTCCAGCGTTCAAGGTACGAGTGCTGGCCATGGTTAAGGCTATCACTGGACGATATGCTGGCTGACGACCTGGGAGATAATGAGGTGGCTACTAAAGAGGGGGGGGACGTCAGGCACATCAGGTCCGTGCCAGCAAACAAACTACCCGCCGAGATCTGGCTACATATTGCAGACATGGCCTCGCGTCAGGATCCGAGAGACTGGTGGTCGACAGTAGCCAGACTAGCACGGGTTAATAGGTATCTGAACATCCTGTTCCAGGGTACCCTATACCGTCGGGCGGTGAGCCTGCGTCTGCCAGATATCACAGTCAGGGCAGCGGCGGCGGGTAACCTGGCCACGCTCCGGACGGCGGTCCGATACGGGGCGCACCTTGGCACGACACTGTGCAGGGTGGGCGCCGACGACTGGCCGAGCCACTGGAGGTCGGGAGACGGTTTGCGATTGTCTAGGCTTCATTGTTGGACGACCCCTCTCCACGAGGCATCCGCGCGCGGGAACTACGACACCGTCGCATGGCTCCTCAAGCAGGGGGTCGATGTGGAGCGGGCGGAGGCAATGACCTGCCGATGTGTTGCTAGTCGTGGCCGCGGAATTTATGGGGAGCAGGTGTCAAGCCATGCGGGGTGCTGCTCCGCGTCAACGCCGCTCCATATGGCGATCTGCTATAGGCACGAGTCGGTCGCGAGGCTCCTCCTGTCAGCGGGGGCTAACCCGCGTAACGTCGTCGTCCGGAGGACCCACGACGAGAGCAAAGATGGGCGAGGCACCCAGGAGCCCCCGGCGGCAACTGCTGCGGAGGGTGCTGGTAGGACATGGCAGCGCGGCGAGCCCCGGGGCGGTGCTTGTGTTGAGATCTGTTACGGGGCAACGGCCCTGCACACAGCGGCCGAGCGTGGTCTGTGGGATATGATGGAGCATCTCGTGCGGGACGTCGGGCTGTCGGTGAATGAGATGGATAGCTGGCATCGTACGCCACTATGCTACGCTGCGTTAGATGAGGTCGGTTCCCGGGCCGTGCCGGTCCTGCTGCGGCTTGGGGCGGACCCCAGAGGAGGTCAGTCGCGTGACCTTTCGGCGATGTCCGGCCCCCTCGCGGAGTGCCGGACCCCACTGGATTGGGCGCTGCTTCACGGCGAAGAGGATGCCGCTTACTCCCTGCTTCATAGCGCCGGCCTCGCGTGGCATGATGGAGCGCGGCCGCGCGGGCGACGGGACGGGACCGGGAGAGGGAGTGCCCCGGTATTAAAGACGGCTTTCTCTTTACTGAAGAAAGGGTATATGCCGACGAATATGCGATCGAAGCTGCTTGCGGCGGTGAGACTGCTTCTGCGATCGTGGATCCGCAGCACCCGCTATATGTTCAGAGTAAGCCTAGGACATGGCGATGTTGACTCTGAGCTGTGGACAACATACTTCTACGCGCTACAGAACACAGATGTGCGGGAAGACGACTTAGAGGCCTTACGCCCGTCCGGGCCCGACGTCAGGTTCCACACCTTCGACCAGGAACTCGGTCTGCTCGGGAGGGACGCGCAGAAACCTTTTCTAGATCGCGCGTTCGTGTCTTGCGGCACCATGGCTCTCTGCTTCGTCATTGGCGACGTCAGCCCAATGCCGGCTGCCCATATTAAAAATCGCGTCCGCTGGTTATTGGACAAGGGGGCCCAGGCGGCGATGAGGACCGTCGCCGCCGACGAACCGCTGCCCATGGCCTGTATCTTTACGAGGATGGCCGCTTTAGCTACAGCCGACATTACTTCGGGATGGCCTCAGGTCCGAGGGCCGCCAGGCACGCCCTTGGATCCTAGAGCACGCGAGGAGGTGATGGAACTACTGGCCGTTGCAGAAGACCTCGCGGACATGAACGGCTGGAATGACTATACTGCAGGTGGTTCGCTCTTCTATAAGAGCATGGTAACAGTCTGTCAGGCGTACGTTAGAATGCTTGATGCCGTTACTAGCGTTTCTATGCCGGATGCAATAGCTATTCACCAGCGAATGCAGGAAACGATGCCTGCGTCGGTGAGGCCGGTGGTTTCTATACTGATGCAGAAGAGGAAATGAAGGGGGTGTGTGCGTGTGTGTGTGTGTGTGTGTGTGTGTGTGTGTGTGTGTGTGTGTGTAGAGGGGGGGGGGGGGGGGGGGGGGGGGGAGGCAGGCATAGGGTAACTAATAACATTTATTTAGGTAAGGCTAAGTTAATATTTACAGCCGTTTCTGTTAATCCTTCATCTAAGACAGAGGGTATCGCTATTCTTAACATCAGACACCGCAACTAGAACCAGTACGCTTATGGCACTAACAGCTAAGACCTTGGCTTCTAGCTCAGAGGACTGGGAACCGGTAGGCGGCGCCAGTAGCATCTGAAGGAAAGGGTTAGCCCTGTCGATGCGAAGGGCCACGCCGGGTGCTACCCGTACCTCATCCCTAATATCACGCCAGCGACTAGCGGGCGTGAGCTCGGAGGCAGCAGAGGAGCTATCTAGGATAAGCTCGCCAGGGACGACGCTCACAATATCTCCCGCTGTGATGCTGACCTGGTCAGGATTGGTGGTGGGTGAGGAGGTGCTTCCTAAAGGTCCTAGCACGGGAACGTCGGGGTGACGGACGGCCTGCAGCCTCGGCACCATCGACGCCGGAGTCCCCGTGTAGGTGATACGGACAAAGGGGTGGGGGAGGTCTATATGCTGTTAGAAGGCACATTCGCGCCACTGTAGTGGGTTAGGGCCGTGGCGATGGGTGCAGACGGCGCATCCGCCCACGCGCAGGAGGGAGACGTCCTGCCCGGCGCCGGTCAGCCTGCCGATGGACGCCCGAAGCTTATCTCCCAGTCCCCATGTGTGCGCGGCGATACGCTCAGGGCCAGACGTAGGTCTCGGCGGCCGGGGCGTCTCCGCTGCCGACGCCAGGCGGGCGACGGGCTCGACGTCGAGCCCGAACAGGGGATCCGCCTGTTCGCCTTGGACGACTCTCGCGAACAACCGGCCGAAGGCGGCCAGCTGCTTAATGGTGTTACCTTCGTCGTCCTCAGCCTCCCCGGACGCGAGGCTGACAAGCCGGCGAGCCAGGTCCTGCGAGTCTGACAGGGTGAGGCCGAGCTTGCCGGCGGGGAGGACGGGGAGGAAGTCAAGACCATCGCCGGAGACAATATCTAAGATGCGGCCAGTGTAGAGGCAACGGCTGATGTCGGCCCTTTGTAGATAGAACGCCCTCGACTTGGTATCGGCGGAGGAGGGGTCGACGCCGAGCACCTCGCAGGTGAGGCTGTGGATGTCGCTGCGGCTCCGGTACACGGCGGCGCTGTCGGGTCCCGGCTTCTTGAGTCGCCTGCTCAGCTGGATATAGGCGAGCCTCGTTTGGTACCTGGCGAGGGCTTCGTGGCACTTGGCCTGCTGGGTGTTGCGGTAGAGAACGGCACGGCTCTCGCATCGCGGGAGGTGGAGCGTCGAGCTCGTCGCGGCGGCCCGCCAGGCCTGCAAGAGGGCCACGCACTGTTCGACGCCGCGGGTGACGAGGGACCTTATAATGGCCTCGACCTTGTCCACGGACGAGGCCGGCTCGGACGTATGCGGCCTGGCCTCGCCGGAGGGGGGTTTCTTGTTGTCGGCGTCGTCCCGGTTCCCCGAGCAATCCTCGGACATCTCTGCGACGTTATCTGGCGTGTCGTGGCGGGAGACGTCGCAGTCGAGGTCCTCCACATCCTCACCACCATCTCCATAGTCTGTATGATCCGTGTCATCTATCTCGTCGCTACTAACGACATCCCTAGCGTGGTTCTTGCTCTGCCCATCGTGGGGCCTATCTCGTGTTGCGGCCGGCTGGTCTCCCGGGCGTGTGGTCGTCTGCGGTGAGACTAGGATCGGGTTATGTGTCGGGCACCTCCGCTTACTGGCATGTTGGGCCGCGGCGCGGGCTTGGCTGCTGCTGGCTGGTGTGTTGTCGTCGTTGGTAGGAGGATCGGTGGCCCGGGCTCGTTTGCCTGCTGACGTCCTCCCACTTGGATGTCCTTCACGTGGGAGCGTAGATGCCCTGTCGCTTGTGGCTATACCACGGTGATGGTGCCGGGCGAGGGGGTGCGATGATAATAATGATGGTGATGATGATGGTGGGGCCGGTCGCCCGCCGAGTGTGGGACTATCCGCGGCGTCGTCACCCGAAGACGGCGGGGAATGCGGCACGGCTCTCCGGAGGCCACGCCTTACGACAGGGATATCTGCCGGTCCCCCCGCGCTCGGTCCCGAGCCGCCCACGACGTCCCGGTGGTCCAGGGGCTGACTCTCGGGTAGCTTCTTCCGCCCGGGACCCGCGGCCGGGTCGCAGTCTGAGGAGGCAGCTTTGTCACCAGCGGTGCTGGTGGCCGAATCGTCGGGCCACGCGCTCCCGGGCGGTTGGAGGGTCTCGCAGGTATCACCACAGGGACGGAGGTCGCCTGTATACGGGCTGCCCGCGTCTGACATAGGGGCTGGAATGGTGACAAGCTGGGACAGGCAGGGTCCGGCGTTAAAAACTTAGAAGTAGGTGCCTGGGGGCACAACGGCGACATCTCCCTCGACGCAGCGGAAAATACAATACGTCACCTCCCACCGGTCGAGCACGGCTTTTGTGATGAAGATCCTGTCGTGGAGGAAGAACTGCGAGCAAGGTGTGGCGGGAGGGTTTCCACGCGCAGGTCGCTGTTGTTGTTGCTGCTCGCCCTGTCCTTTCCCCTGTCCCTGTGACGGCCGGGAGAGGATAGCCCTTACGCAGTCCTCAAGCCTTCGGCTGGACGTGGGTTTGACGACGAGCCAGACCTTAGGCCCTCCGCGGAAAACAATATCAATGGTGGTGGAGGATGAGCGCTGCAGGTACATTCCGGGACAGCTAAACGGCGCCGGGGAGTTGACGAGTGTGGCTACCCCATCTTTGGAATTGGCGATGAGGGCTGGGTTGGTCAGCCAGCTGTCGCCTGTGACCCCCGCCTCTCCGTATATGCCAGCGGAGTATGATGTGATGGTGTCGGGTGAGGGCTGGTGGGAGAAGGGATCAGCCATGTCGGCCTGTATGGGCGGTGCCCTTATTTGGCGTGAGGCTCCCACTGGCACGCGTGGGGCGCGGCGACGTGGGCTCGCCTTGACGACGACGGCCTCCTGCGTCTGGGTGTTGGGCTTCGGCATGTTGAGGATGGACACGCCGAGGGTCTTCGACGTGTGGAAGGTACACATCTGGACACACACTGGGGGGTCGGCGACGTCGAGCAGCAGCTCGACCAGCCCGCTACCTTCTTCGGTCTGGAGGTGAAGCTTGGCGAATCCCATACCTGTCGATACAGGGAGGCGGAGGATTCGATCGTAGTTTCCCGCCTGCATGGACTTGAACACGCGCCAGCGAAGGTTCATCGTCACATCGCTGGCTGGGATGAAGACGGTTATGGGGGAGGACCTGGCAGAGGGCGGTGGGGTTTGTGACCTCTCCTGCGGCCTTCCCTTGGCTGCTGACGGGGCTATGTCCGGCGTCCTGTGCTTCGATGTGATGATAGAATCGGGCAGGGAGGAGAGTGTTGAGCTGAAGAGCCGGGCTGGCTGTGGGTCTTGCCCGCTCAGGAGCTTATGGCTGTCTCCTCCGTCATCTGGGAGGGGTGCGTCATGCGCGGCTTGGGCAGTGGACCTGCGCAGGGCCTGCCTTGGATGATGTACATTAACAGGGTGCGACGCGGGAGACATGGTTCTTCTGTTGGTCTCACAACAGAGAGGTAGTAGGAGGTAGTAGGAGGTAGGAGGTAGGAGGTAGGAGGTAGGAGGTAGTAGGAGGTGGGAGGTGGGAGGTGAGAGGTGGGAGGGGTGGGTAGCAGGCCACGAGTGGTGGGGGGGACCTAAGGGTGGCGGATGTATAGGTAGGAGCCTAGAATGATACCCGTTTAGGAGATACCTGTATGGCGAGGTGGACCTAGGTAAGGTATGTTGAATCAGGTGAGGGAAGTATATGGGTAGGTGGCGGACACTTGATGGTGATTGATGGTGATGCTGCAGCCAGCTATGGACGGCGTGAGGGCCACGGGCGATGGGTGCGACGCGTAGCTAGGCGGGTAGAGGGGTCTGGTGGTTAGCCGCCAGCCAGTGTAAAAATTGTTACTGGTGAAGGGGGCTAGAAGTGATTCTAATGGAAAACCATGCGGTTGGGAAGTTAAGAAGGATAAACCGGTGTTGGGAGTGGGATGTGGCGGGTGATACAGGCCTGCTATCGCACAAACAACATGGTGTAGAAAGTGTATATAGAGCAGGGGTAGGTAGTTAAGAATACCCAAGTTTAGTAGCAGGGTTTTATGTACTAATCTGCTTAGATATGATAGGCTTGCTGTCAAAGACACCACTTCTAGAACGAATCAGGACGCGTGAACTACAGCTGGATATTCGTAATGCCGAAGCCCCGAGATAGGCTTAATGGGGCGTCCAGGTATCCAGTTATATACATGTGTGCATAACCGCATGCCCTTCGACACACAGGGTCAAGCAGAGTGGTGCGGGGATCAGGTATTCTAGGGCGACCTATACATAGTACTGCTGCCCTCTGACAAGGGAGATATAACCACAGGCTCTTTGGTCCTTTAGGGGAGAGGAATATTAGGAAGAGGTACTGTAGGCTCTGATAGTAGCATGCTTAGCGTGTGTGGGGGCCCGGAGGATCGAGGGGTATAATGCATTAAACGGGGTTCAGCTTTCGACGGCTTATACCTATTCATTCCTACGTATGTTTTCAGGGGTGGCGCAAGGTGAGTTCCATAATGGAGGAACACCTTGGGGGGTTGAATGTGGGGCAACCGTGCAAGCAGTAGGGGGTATATGGGTCGCGGGGGAAGAGGGGTGTATAAGACAGGTAGGTTGATTCAGTTTGACCGGTTACATATAAGCTATGTGGGTGATGAAAGTAACGGCTAAGGGCGCCGTACCTGGGGGCACTGTTCCTATCCACCTCACGGCCACCCTGTTCTTTTTTTACTTCTCTTTCTTTTCCTTTTCCCTTTAACTTCTCTTGTTCTGTCTTCCGTTTCCACATAGTGGAACAATGCGGAGAATGCGGCTACTTTCGGCGCTGGATATATAGCCACATTCCTACCTAGTGGAGTTACGAGAGTGGGATGAACAGTAGAGGCGTTACATATGGTGTTTAATAGTATCAATATATTCCCTTGGAAAGTTCTGCTTTTGACGCGTGATACGGGGCGCGGTTATTTCCCTTCTTCGCCCTCGTTTCTGGTCCGGGAGGGGAGGTGAATAGAGAAGGCCTTCACGCGTCCACCTCTTCATACAGTTAGGATAGTTACCCTGCCGAGTAGGAAAGAGGCGAAGCTTCTAAGAAAGCAACGTATAAGGCCCTCGTGGTGACGTAGGTAGAACGAAGTATATTAGCCGTGAGGAGGGAGGGCTGCTATTGTGGGTATACTAAAATGGCTTTCAGTGAAGAAGAGGAAGGTGCGCAGGTATGCAGGAGCCTCTAAGAGGGGGCTACCGGAAAGGGTGGCCTATAAGGGTGATTCAGTGCAGGCTTTTACCTTTATCTCGTATTATCAACGGAGACCAACCCTGATATTATGTCTCTGGTACCTCGACTGACTAGAGGCGATATAGAGGAGATAGGTAGAGAGGGTGGATCAAATTTACGGATGAGGATAGGATATCATGCTATATTTATTTTCTTGTATTTTTTTTTTTTTTTCTTGTATTTTTTTTTCTTTTTTCTTGTATTTTTTCTTTCTTTCTTCTTCTTCTTCTTTTTTTTTTCTTCTTTTCTTTTTTATAGGAATGAGAACCCGGCGTTGTAAAAACCCATTCTTCATTAGGCCGAGACCATATAGGTCATGTAGTCTCTACGTCCCTGTCTACCACCATCATCCTTCCCAGACTGTAGTTACACATGCTTCCAGGTTGTGGTGAATCTTATTTTTGGCTAGCTGCCCAATTACATGCTCTGTTGGGCAGGGTGTCCTAACCTTGCTGGCTTATAGGGATGGATGGCTGCAAGGCTTATATTCTAACCCTTTGGTATGATGAGGGGGTATGATGAGGGAACCCTGGGATGGGGAAACTCGGCGGCAAAGGGGTCCTTCAAGTGATGTGATCAGCTAGGCCTTATGCAGGCGTTCTTATTTTCGGTTTTCGGTTGCGATCCTCATGTCTTGAGGTACGAGTACGTGGCTGCCCCGTGCGTGTTGCGTTCTGGTTCCTGAACCGATTTTTAGGAGTCAGGGCGACAGAGGACGCAACGCAGACGCGCTTTGTCATGCGTTGGATTGTGTATACCGCTTGACCTGTCTGCTTCGGATGATTGAGATGCCCTGGGTCCAGGCGATCCCTGAACGACTATTTAAAGGGCCTGCGTCCTAGCCAGGAACCGAATCTTGACATCGTCTTCGCATCAAGCTCACCTACATAGGAAAAGGTCTACTGCAGATAACACTTTCCTCAAGCTTCGAAAACGAAAAACAACTTTAGACACTACTATTCAGCTACTCTCTTCCTCCTTCTCACTCTCTTATCAAAGTCCGAAAGCTTTCGCACTTTCTCATCATCTCACGCAGTAAGCTTTTTAAATATCTTCCTTTTTATTTGAATGAGGTATGGATTCCGATATATCGATCATGCTTGTTTTGAGCAGTGGCATGTCAGCCTCCCAGACCATACACTACTGCCTACTACTCGTCTACCTAGTATCATGTGCAGGCCCTCTTAGTATGACCCTGATCAGGATGGGAACTTAACAAGACGCGTTGATCAGATACTATATATATGTATCTGGATAGGGAGAAAGAGGTGCTAGTGCTTGCTAACCAAGTCACCTTATTAGACAGGACCCAGCTGTAGCAGCTACTAAGAGCCTATACTCCCTAACGCCTACCTCCTGCCCCACTCGGCGATCATGGATACGCAGACGTCAACTCCATCAACTATCCCCGACCGGATGCCCCCGGACATCCCTCACCATCCTCAGGGTATAGCTACTGAGCCAGCCTCGGAGTTAGACTCCGACGGCCGAGGTATGGACATTGATCCAGAGCCCGACGACAAGGTACCTGCCGATATCCGACGCGACATTGATAAGAACATACGTTACTGGCCGGAGGTCCAGCAGTTCTACTGCGTTAGCTGCTGTACTGGCATGATAGCTGCAGATAAATCTGACTATAAGACTAGCAGCGCTCCTGAGACTCTTGAGGTAAGTTATATAAACACGCTCTCTTATGTTTCGTTAAGCTGGTTATATCTCGTTTGATTATTTTCTATTGCCTATTTCTCCTATATCAGGTTTATATATGGAATCTATACATAAGGTACTAGTCTAGCCCTTTAAGCCCCCGCTTCTATAGGGGCGTAGGGAGTAATAAGGTGCTGTGGAGGCTTCTAGTGAATGTGGAGTATTAGGTTTTATATCCTATATGAGTGTCTTTGTTGCTGTTGTTGTTGTTATAGTTGTTGCTATTGTTGTTATTACTTCAATCTAGCTTGTGGAAAAGCAAGCATTCGCTGTTGCGATTTCTAGATGCGTTTGAGACATAAAGCGTCTTAGATGTAATAAGCAATAGCTCGCCATTAGGCTCATTAGGGCTGCAGGCTATTTACATGCAGATGATTACATACAAATTTCGATTACAAGCCGGAGCTAACAACACGCGGACTAGGTATACAGACACCTTACGATAAAAGAGAACCATTTCAAGATAGGGAAGCATAGGGTCGCTGAGAAGCCTCTCGCCTGGTATCTGAAGCAGCTTGCTGGAGTTAGCTTGGAGGGGAGGTTCTCGAAGCATCTTCCGCCGCTGTCGACTAGTGTTGGGGCGCCGAGGCTGGACCTTAACGTTGGGAAGAAAGGCAACGGCTCTGAGATTGTCGCGGCCCATTGGGCCTGCATGTTGTGCGAGCCGGACCAGCGGTTCACAAAGAAAACGTACTTCAAAGATGAACCCAAGCAAAAGGATGAAGCCAACCGCAAAGAAGAGCACCGCCGCAACACCAAGACGAAGGAGCACCTCAGGGAAAGACACGGATTCCAAAGGTATGTGAGATCAAGAAGGGGCCAGAAGGCTGAGGATCATAGCAACTTTGTTATATACCAGGTTAATTCATGGGAGAGGCTCCGCTAACTATTGCTTGGGTCTATTAGTGGTAGTGAAGCCGAGCTGCATGCTTTCGAACAACCTTGCAAGGGACGACCTGAGTGTCCTGATGACAGTTGCAACTGCGGGGCAAGCCTGAAGATGATCTATCTCCAGAAATTCCTCACAAGTACTAGAACCGGCCAGAAGAAGACAGACACCGAGGGCAAGGAGGGAGGTAGTGGCAAGGGCCTGGGGGTGTTCGTTCGCGTTGAGCGCCCGTCTAAGAATACACAGAGCTCTAGGGAAGACATCCGGGCGATGAGCGTCACTCCCACCCTACTAGCGGGTGAGTAGGGCCTGAGTACGAAGTATGTTTATGATGTTGCTTAGGTGCTAATAAGAGGCCTGTTGAAGAGGGTGACAGGGGTATGGAGGTAGCCTTAGCGAAGATGGCGACTGCGCTGGCGCCGACTCCGACGACAATGGTCTTTCATGCGAGCGGACCAGGCGTTGACGACGCTTACCAGTACGCGGAAGCCATGGATCTCAACTCCGGGCTGCTTAATGGTGTCGATTTCAGAAAGCTAAGCCCCCTCATGAGCCCAGATGCACTAGAAGATGACACGCTAGCGGTGAAGAAGATGATTGAAAAGTTCCCCTTGTTCAGTAGAAAGATGTGGGCATTGGCAACGCTTCAACACAAGGTGAGTAAGCACTAAACATCTCCACCTAGTGCCATTTTCTTTTTCTTTTTTCTTCTTTTTTTCTCTCTTTTGGCGTTTTGTTAGGCCTTTAATCATAGGTGGTGTTAATCTTCCTTGCGTGGCGTAAGCGCTGTGGTCGATAAGGTGGTTAGAAAGCTTTTGTTTAAGTGTCTCAATGCTTGGGTTAGTGAGAGAACGCTAGAAAGTAAGTGCTAACACGGGGTTCCTACCAGGAAACCAGGCGCGAGATAGAGACGGTGTGCAACCAATATTCAAACCGCGGCACACACGGCAAGGCCGCCTTTGCAGTCAGGGACAAAACGCTGCTTGCCTACCTCCGCGTCTGGGGGAGGGCATGCGTATACCTCCTTCGCCGCTATACTCTCCACAAGAGCGAATCGACTACCGGTGTGATGACCGGCCTGCCGCCCATCGAGTGGGAGAGCGAGATCCAGGACCTGCCGCCTAGAGAAAGGCACCGTACCCACAAGTTCAGTCGTAAGACAGTCGGAGCTGCCCTGGAAGACATCATCCAACTGGCCCAGAGCGATGGAGGAGAGCCCTCGCAGATCAACGCTGCTGCTGTGCGGCCTCAAGGTGTGATTCATGACGGGAGAACATCGAAGGACAAATGGTGCCTGTGCTTGTTGACACTAAGTCTCGCGATGAGCGAGGGTGTCATCACATCCACAAAGTTCGCCTGCCCGCTAGTACACGTGGCGGGGGTCCTCTGCACTGATAGAGAGGGCGTCAGGCACCCTACAGTCGCCAGCAAGGATATGTCCGCCCTCATCGCATGCGCTAAAGCGACCTTTACCTACTGGGGATGTTGGGAGATGGAGCACAGTGGGCGTGTAGCAGGTCTCACCTCTATGTTGGACAACTGCTGGCCGACCTACATTCGGGAGGAGCTCTCCTCGTATGTTATGCGGGGTACGGAATATCGAAATCATGTAACCTCTTATGTGCAACGGAGAGCGCTCGCCTGTCTTTACAACCTCCGCAATATCGCTATGCAGGCATGCTACACGACCCCCGGCAGGACAAGCACGTTACTCAAGAACGGCGGCAACACTGTGACGCACGGCGCGAACATTGAGGTAAGTACCTTCTCCCTAAGCCGACCTAGGAGACCGGCTGTGCTTGGTCAGGTGTATGAGTGCTAACCATGAGCGATTGCGCGCGTGCCTGTGTGTAGTTGAACATCATCGGCTTACATCAGGGTCTCTGCGAGATGGTGGTCGACCTACACAAAAGGCTTACGTCGTTGCTGCTGATCCCTGAACTAGCAAGTAGCAACGACAATCATGCTAGCGGCGGTGGCGAGGGAGACGACCAAGTGGGACAGGGCATCTTCTCCTCACTGCAGGACCACATTGACAAGCATATCCCATTCCCAAACATCAAGGACGACTTCGGGAACAGGGACGTAGGTATGTCGGCATATACGCAGACATTCCCAGACCACAACAGCGAGGGTGCGAAGCTTTTCAGGCGGCTATTGCACAAGCCCTACAGTTCAGCATGGGTTACGCAAGGCGAACATGGGATGGATTTCCAGCTGAGAGACGACGCTGTAACCAAGTACTTTGAGGAAGTGCACGCTTTCCTCGGGGATATGTTGGTAGCAATCTTTCTCCTCCTTGGGACACAGTGTCGTGGGACGGAGTTCCTGACCATCCGGCACACGAATACCATCGCTAACAGCAAGCGGAACCTGTTCTGGGACGAGAATTACGCCAGCTGGGTGGTGAACATAACTTACCACAAAACGGACAATGGGCCCAGCCCTAAGAGGTCTACGTGGCACCTGTTGCCTCCTCACATGGGCTATGTGCTGACCTACTACCTGTTCTACGTGCTCCCTTTTATGCAGTCTCTCCACGAATCCCGGGCAAGAGCGCTCGGCAGTAAAGGCATTAACCACAGCGAGTTCCTCTGCATGAGGGGACCAGAGCAGCAGCGGTCAGCAAGATTTGTACATCTTATCAAGGACCTAGCGGCTCGCCTTAAGCTGGACGATACTGCGAAAGAGCTAATGCATAGTAACCAGGATACGGCCGGGGCACCTGAGGTCGTTGATTTCAGCAGTAGCCTAGTAGAGGAGGAAGAGGAGGATGACGACGAGGACGACGAAGAGGAGGAGTCAACAGACAGAATCGACAATAAGCTTCCTAACTACAACAGCAACAACAATAACACTAGGCAGCACAACAAGAAGCAGTACAACAGAAACCTAAACCTGAAGGAGGAGGCAGTAGCAAATGACGAGGAGGATGCCTGCCTCGAACTGAGAGAGATATACGATGACTTGTGCGCAACATTCGTGAGCAGGTTCGGGCAGGAAGCCTTAGATCTGTTGAACAAGGGCACCAACAACTCTGTCAACCATAACGACGACAGCAAAACGGAGAGTTTATACACACTGAGCTCGTCTCCTCATTCGCCAGGCGCATGGGTCCCAAAGATGTTCTACGTCCAGTTCTCAAGGTTCTTTGTGGGCATAGGCGTTAAGATAGGGCTGGCGGACTACCGACACATAGCGGAGATGTGGGGGCGGCATTTGAACTCCCTGCTCGAAATACCCAATAACAACACGCTGGGCTCTGAAGGGTACGGCGAAAGCTTCCTGTCTATCGTCCATGAGATGGCTGGGCATAGCAACAGCATAGCGATGGCGAAATACGCAGTGGACTCTAGTGGGGGCGTCGGCCTAATAGATGTCAAGACAAGACTGGAGCACTGCGACGCTAGCAGAGTGCTTCACGCGTGGTTCGGCGGACCAGAGATGGTCGGGAGACCAAAGCCACTTTCAGTCCTAACGCGGTAAGTAGTGACCTGTATGATCTGCTTATTTCCATATGGAGAGGTATTACCTAGGCTGGGATGGTTGGTGCGGGCAGGAGGCTGGTGGACTGGCAACATACCTAGAGGATTTGCATGATCTGTGGCTAACGACCTTTCTCTTATCGTACGCAGAAATCTTCCGCAGGTGGTACATTGGGGGGCATCTCTGGCCCGAAGCCAACAGGAGATCGCAAAGGTGGAGAACACCAGGTTGACGACACAAATGCAACGTCTACTAAGCGTTGACCATGCTATAAGAAAAAGCCGGTTGTTGCTGCTTAGAACCCTCCAGAGATCAACGGACGTCAAGTTCAAGCCGGGTCAGGAGGGGGCCCTGAGATTCGCCTACAGCGGGAACCCGCTTTCCGTGGTGGTCCTCCCAACAGGTGCTGGGAAGACGGTGATCACGTTCGCAGCAGCAATGTCGTCCGAAGGAGGCGTCACGCTCCTCATCGTGCCGTTTGTGTCGATGATGGAGGACATGTCGAGGCGCGCGGAGGCGGCCGGTATCGTGGCCGTGACATCAGCCCAGCTCTCCCCAGATAGGAACGCAAGGCACTTCGGTAAGACACGGCTTATCATCGCAGTACCGGAAGCGTTAACAAGTGGGCCCATGGGCACTGTGGTGGCAAATCTCATCAAGGACAAGGAGCTTGACAGGGTGGTGTTCGACGAATACCACTGTCTTTTCGACACTATGTTCAACAAATGGCGGCTAGCATTCTACGACATACTCCATCGCCTTGCGCATGTTCCCCGGTGGATCGTGCTCACAGCTACCTTGCCCCCATCGCTAGAGCATGTGGTCGTTGACACGTTCAGGATCGCAAAGTGTGGGGAGTATCAGCTGGCGGAGGAGGCATTGAACGACCTCTTGATAGGTAACAGGCTGCTGCCGTACGACGGAAAACAGATAGAGGGCGTACCAGACATCGTTTTCCGCCGCCCGACGGAGCGGCTGGACTTGACTTACTGCGTTCGACGTTTTGAGGACACGGCGGAGCTTATCACGCGCCTGGAGGAGGCCATCAGCCAGCCGCATGACATCTACACGGAGCACCTGAGGCGACCCCGAAAGATGCTGGTCATCTTAGCAGTGAACATAGGAGTTGCTGAAGAGGTTGCTGGTCACTTCGGTCAGCCCCTGATCTGCGCCCAGCATAACTATGACAGCAAACCGCCCGAGGCGCGGAAACGTGCAGGTGCGGCGCTGGAGGCGTGGAGGTCTGCGCCTAACGCATGGACGCCTGTCGGGCCCAATCAACCGCTGGCAGGCGACGCGACAAAGTGCGTTGTCCTGTTTGCGACGGGTATCATGGGTACTGGCGTGGACACAGACGCGAATGTGGTAGTCATGGCTGGGAGGGCTGGCATGTGCGACATTGTTCAGACGCTGGGCCGCGCGAATAGGATTGCGAGCAAAGGCACAGCTATATACCTCGCGCCCGGCCGTAAGGCCCCAGGCATGCCCGATATATGTCCTCAGGCCAGAGGCTCTGCGATGCAAGATTGGTATTCTAAGGCCACCCTCCCTAAGGATTTCGCAAAGGGCAGCGAGCGAGCGCGGAACGAGTTCGTGGAGGCGAAGACATGCCGCCGGGTTGCCCTGGCCCGCTACTTCGACAGGGGGAACCAGCGGACGGAATGCATCCGGGACGCGGGTGAGGCTTTATGCGACCTATGCGAGTGGCGTCTCCACGCCCAACGTCCGAACGCATCAGACTTTGACTTTGCGGAATCCAGCCCGGATATGCCCATCAACAGCTTACCCTCTAGTAGTACTACAACCAGCGCAGGTTCCAGCCAGCAGGGCTCAGCGACATCCACCACTCCATCAACAGTACCACTGAGGTCGGAGGATGGATCAGTCGACATCGGAAAACGTCATCCCCGCGCGCCGCGTGGGCAACAGCCGCCAGGAGAAGACCGCCGAAGCAACATCAGCAGCCCCAGCCGGAGCCCGCGTGAGGGACCCGTCAACTACGGTGCTACAAGCACTATACCAACGGCTGGTGAAAAACGTACGCGAACACCTACATCTAGCGAAAGCGACAGCGAGGAGAATCCACAACCAGCCAAGAAACCTCGTCACGTACGTCGTGGTGATTCAAGCGTCGCTGCTGTAGGTAGACGTAACACAGCGTCAAGGGAGCATAGCATCGACGAAGACTATGAACAACACGTCACTGTTCAGCCAGTACGAAAGCGGCAGAAGGTGTTGGAAAAACGCCACTCTCACCAGGCAAGCTATTTAGAGGATGAGGCAGCTAAGCAGAGGGATCAACAGGTGCAGCAGGCAAGCTTCAAGAACGTCGAGACTCCGGCCTACCATGAACACCGACAAAGCCAAATGCTGCCCTCGGAGCGGCCGTCCCAACAAGCCACGAAGCCTTCTGCCAGCAAAATCATTCGCATGATGAGGGGGTTTGAGGAAAAAATGACCCAACTGTACCTCTATAGGTGTGTTATCTGTGGTGTTTTAGGTATGCAAGGTGGCCACCAGTCGAAGGATTGTCCATTGTCGCGCACTACTTGGAAGAAACCGCACCCTCGCATCAAAACTGATATGCTACGAGGTAACGTATTCTGGTACGTCGTCGTAGGTCAACATGGGAAGACCAAAAACGCAAATCTCGCAGTCGCAAAGGGGGCATGCTTTTATTGCTTTCGTATGAAGGGTGGGGATAGTGACGCCTGCTGCACAACTATACATCCTACGGCCACATATCGCCAGAATAACCGACAACCCTCCAATGATGAGAGATCAGCAGAGGTAACGCCACTAGTTTGGGCTTGGGTTACTTTGTTCGCCACAACAGAAGGGGATGTAATTGAGGCGCAGTTGCGTGAGCTGGGCGCTGGGGAAGAGATTCTAGCTAGGCTATCGGGTGATAGATGGTTTGATGATGACATCTTGACGAAGTGGGCACTAGAATGCGCAACCACAGGACTATCTAGGGATGAGCGACGGTCTGTGAAGGAAGACCTTCTACAGATGGGTTTACCACTTCAGCAGGAGGATGACAGCATAGGGTTAACCAGGATGGCATTATGGGTAAGTAGAATGCTGCCGGATACTGTGGAAGCTTGATAGATAGCCGATCCTGAGAGGTAGGGGTGGTTGTGATGAAGGTATGGGCGCTGCGGAAGAATATGCATATGTGTGTATTAAGATATATGTATATACGGTACCTTATATATATGTGTGTATATATATATCGCATAACTACTGATCAAAGCTAATATCACTTATATATTTCTCTATATCTAAACAGACAAAAACGAAGAAGGTGGCAAGTAATTAATCCGAGAGCTTATGTTTAAAGCTATAACGAGGTAATGGTCGTTAAGATTGGGCTGCAGTTTAACAGCCACTGGCTATAGTCATGGGTGTGGAAGAGTTCGCGGAAGAACAATTCAGGGCTGTTAAACAGGCCGAAAAGTCGTTTACGCAACGCCTCTAGCTTTGCCGGGCTCTTTATCTTTTGGCGGTCGAACATACTTTCTCTCGCAGGCCTTTTTGGGTCAAAGTCGCAAAGGCCCACGAGGACTAGGGTGTAATGGTTAAGACCTGGATTACCTATTTAGAAGAAGGAGGGTAAGTATTTATATGGACGCCTGTATTAGATACCTAAGTAGGGTAGTAGCCGGGGCAAGTGAAAGGTCAAAAAAGGAAAGGGAAAAATAAAACAAAAAAAAAAAGAAAAAGGAAAGAAAGGAAAGAAAGGAAAGAAAGGAAAGAAAGGAAAGAAAGGAAAGAAAGGAAAGAAAGGAAAGAAAGGAAAGAAAGGAAAGAAAGGAAAGAAAGGAAAGAAAGGAAAGAAAGGAAAGAAAGGAAAGAAAGGAAAGAAAGGAAAGAAAGGAAAGAAAGGAAAGAAAGGAAAGAAAGGAAAGAAAGGAAAGAAAGGAAAGAAAGGAAAGAAAGGAAAGAAAGGAAAGAAAGGAGAGAAAACATTGAATACAAAGGAAAAAAGGAAAAAAAAGGAAAATATAGAGGTGGATTTATGATAAGGGGATTTAAGAGATTAGGGGGTGAAGGTAGTTATGTTGAGGCCTAATAATACAGGGCAGCGTAGATCTACTCACCAACTTGACGGAACAGCTCCTGCCTGCGGAGGATGGCGCCGTTAGCCTCGGCCTCTCGAAATTCGTCGTCTTTAGCGAACCAGAGAGCCCTTACGATAAAAGCCGCGGCGCGGACAGACCCAAGGCTAGGTCCCTTGACGGAGATCTCGAACTCATCCGTGCCGGGCGAGGCATAAGGAGTACCACTACAGCTGCCAAAAACAAGCGCGATGACAAGGATTAGGTCGACAAAAGGCTCTCGGTTAAGGATACAGCGGTGTAGCAGCTGCTTTGCGAAGAGGTAGTGAGCAGCAAGCGCAGGCTTGGAGGTGGACTGCAGGTTGCGGTTCTGCAAATGCTCAAAGCCTTTCTTAATCAACTCCGGCGTGACTGTGAACGGCACCTGGTATGCGAGCCTGATGCTGCGACGCTCGCCAGCGAGGATGGTATCCATCCAGGGAGTATTAGCTGGCGCTAGGAGGGTTCAGAAGGTTATGGCTGAGAGGGGGAATGACCGGGGGCGGCGCGAAGGCGTCGTGGCCGAACCAGCGAGCCACCACGCCTAGCACGTCACTCCAGGGACTGTGCGTCTGGAAGCGGGTGCTGTAGGCGGCGGACCCAAAGCTGTGGGTGTCATGGAGCGACACGCGGAGGGCGGAATCGTCTCGCCAAAGCTCAAGCATGGGCTG